>NC_060953.1:45801807-45805335 GCF_022045245.1 Lucilia cuprina | reverse complement strand
CAGTTCTAGTTCAGTTCTAGTTCAGTTCTAGTTCAGTTCTAGTTCAGTTCTAGTTCAGTTCTAGTTCAGTTCTAGTTCAGTTCTAGTTCAGTTCTAGTTCAATTGTAAAAACTTCTAAACGATTTAATTTATTAATTCCTTCCTTCAAAACTTTTTATTTAGTTTATTTTCCAATTTTTTACATAACTACCCTTTTGGTTAGAAAACATTCATTAGAAATTCCGGTCAATGACTTCTATTTTTTATTGTTGGTAACAATTTTTTTGTAACGTCAATGGAAGTGAGAGTGAATTCTATGCTATATTTTCTATGACAAAAAACAATAGAAATAACAAAAAGTTAAAGAGCGTGGATATTACAAAAGGTAAAGAGAATGAGGGGGAGGGAGAGAAGCAAAGAGGTCACAAGGGAAAAGTACATTTATAAATAGTTGAAAATAATAAAATTTCAAACATGACTGCAACACCAAAATATGTACAATATGCTGCACGTACGCCAGAGGTGTTAGTGGTGGAATGAATTATAAAGGAGTGCCTTCTTTTATAAAGCTTTATGAATTTTTCAAATAAATTTTAATATTTCTAAAGTTTTTTTTTAATTTAATGATTTAATTCTTATTCATTTCTATAACATGCTGTGTTATTAAAAAATATCCATAAGCAAATAGTAGTTTTTTAGGTTCACTGAAGAATAACTGCATTTAAAATTTATATTAAACGTATCGTTTTTTTGGAATCATTTTCCATTCACATTAACGATGCAGTGAAGCATTTGAAATTCATAAAAAATTAAACATATAAATCCGAGAGCCATCGATGTAATCGAACTCCATAGATTAATTAAGGTTTGAAAAATTAAAAAAAGTTAACAAAGTAAACTAAACTAAATCGGAACTAGAACTGAACTAGAACTGAACTAGAACTGAACTAGAACTGAACTAGAACTGAACTAGAACTGAACTAGAACTGAACTAGAACTGAACTAAAACTGAACTAGAACTGAACTAGAACTGAACTAGAACTGAACTAGAACTGAACTAGAACTGAACTAGAATTGAACTAGAACTGAACTAGAACTGAACTAGAACTGAACTAGAACTGAACAAGAACTGAATTAGAACTGAACTAGAACTGAACTAGAACTGAACTAGAACTGAACTAGAACTGAACTAGAACTAAACTAGAACTGAACTAGAACAGAACTAGAACTGAACTAGAACTGAACTAGAACTGAACTAGAACTGAACTAGAACTGAACTAGAACTGAACTAGAACTGAACTAGAACTGAACTAGAACTGAACTAGAACTGAACTAGAACTGAACTAGATCTGAACTGGAACTGAACTAGAACTGAACTAGAACTGACCTAGAACTGAACTAGAACTGAAATAGAACTGAACTAGAATTAGAACTGAATTTGAACTGAACATGTCTTTTCAAACAAAATTTCTTTCTAATTATTAAACACTTAGTGAAATCTGCAGGTGTACTCAAAAAATACACACGTGTTTTCGATTCCGTTTGTTCAAAACCTCTTCATTTAAGATATAACCCATATATCACAATAGGAAGATTTTAAAATATATTTAAATAAGTAATATTGACAACAATTATAGGTGATAATTTGGTCAAGAGCAAAGTAAATAGTAATTTTTAAATTTGTTTATTTGATTAAGAAATGGTTTTTATAAAAATTATCACACATTTTTACGAACGTGTTAGAAAATAAAGTGAACAAAGTGAAAATAATTAAAATTTTAAACATTTGCATTAAAAGTCATATGATTTTATTTTTATAAGCGTGAAATATCAAGATCTCAAACTAAGAACCAGAAATCGGCAATAAGATCTAAGAAAATTGTTTTAAATGGTAGACCTTCTACATAACTACATTGAGATAATTACATAAAGTAAATCAAGATGCATTACTAATGGGTTTACATCACTCCCTGACAAAGTAATCGAATTAATTAATTTTTAATTAAAAAGTGTACGATTTTTTTCCATTGCAAAAAGATGAACAAATATTTAGTTTTTTCTATATAATTTATGTCGTCTGGACTCACGCACAACTAGTTGACACTGAACATTTCTTTGAGGCCATTAACAAAATGCCATTTTTAGCAACAACTAAAAAAAGAGGACCCCTAAGCCTGCTGTAAATATGAGCTCATATGCAGCGCAGGCGCATTTTAAAGAGAAGAGATGTGCATTTTTTTGTCATTGCTTACGCAGAAGACGAGTTCATACATCTCATAATTTAAAATTGTTGTTGTTGACTTTATGGTGAATTTTTTTACGAAACATTTGCCAAACATGGCAAAACACGTTTTCTAAAAAAAATCAAAAAAAAAAAAAAAAGAGTTGAACAAAATGAAATGAAAAATAAATGATTTGCAACATGTGCAAAGACCACGTACACTCCAAATGATCTTCGTGATGTGGATCGTGTTGAAGATGATGATCATCATAATGATATTAAATGTTTTCATAAATGTGTTTGTGTGTAAGCACTTGCTTAAAGATCAATTAGGGTCTTGTAGCTTTGTCTCTGGCACATGTGAACTTAATTCGGTAAACAACTCGGAGATGTAAAAGATTTTCATAGTTGTTGTTTGTGTATCCCCTTACAAGTTTAGTGATCGAACCCCGAATCTTATTATGATTGACTTTACTTGTAAAATGGTGACGTAAATTAAACATAAATTTAGTTTTTTTATTTAATTTTCAATTGTTGTGTTGTTTTATTGGGAAAACTTGTTGCAAGTCAATTTTGTTGTCTCGTCATCATTATCATTATCATCTTCATCTTGTTGTAAAGGTCAAGGTTGCGTTTTAAAACACTTTACTCAAATTTGTTATTGTATGAAAAAATAGGTGGGGCTTAGGAGATTTATTTTGTTTTTTATTTCTATTTACATTAGTTATGTTTTTAACTCATTAAAAGTCCATTAATAGAAAAATATAAAATAAACTGAAAAATTATAATTTTATTGTTTTAGAGTTTTAAATTTGATTAATTGTTAAAGAATATTTTTATAATAAAATGTTTAAAAAATTTGGTTTGTAAGACAAGTTTTCAGAGTAAACAATTCCAGCAGTACATTTACATGACTGAAAGACGGATAGACAGACAGACAGAGGATAAACAGATAGATAGAAAGATAGATAGATAGATAGATAGATAGATAGATAGATAGATAGATAGATAGATAGATAGATAGATAGATAGATAGATAGATAGATAGATAGATAGATAGATAGATAAGGAGTGAGATCGAAAAATTCTTAACATACATATATGTTTATAAAAAAGAAACCACTAAACTTACAGCTTTATTTTTTTTATTTGATTCAAATTATTATTACAATTTACAAAAAAAAATTTTTATAGTTCAAAATTTCATCACTAGTGATTAATAGTGATGAAATTTTGAATCCTTTTCGGAAACCCTTCCATTAACGTTTTTATAGTGCTTTCTGTCACTTTGCTCGAACATGTAGTCCATCTCCGTTTAAAATCTACCA
>NC_060953.1:45800161-45801707 GCF_022045245.1 Lucilia cuprina | reverse complement strand
TCTAGTTCAGTTCTAGTTCAGTTCTAGTTCAGTTCTAGTTCAGTTCTAGTTCAGTTCTAGTTCAGTTCCAATTCAGTTCAAGTTCAGTTCTAGTTCAGTTCTAGTTCAATTCTAGTTCAGTTCTAATTCAGTTCTGGTTTAGTTTTAGTTCATTTCTAGATCAGTTCAGTTTATGCAATTTTCCTTTATTATTTAAAGGTCATATGTATCTTCTATTTAAATTTAAAAAAAAAGAATCTCAAATAACTATGTCAAGATTTGAAGTTGAAATATATTTTACAACGCATCCTTTCTTAGTTTTCTTGTTTGCTATAAACCATAAATATTCTTCACCTCTACTGCAGAACAAAAAGTGAACCACTTAAGCGTCACCCTCAACCCCACCAGAAAAGCTCTGATGGCAAGTGTTTGGCCATTGCTAGAAAGAAACCACCAACTAAAAAAAATCTTATATATACGGCTTCCTTTTGAGTCGTCACTAAGAAATGTAGTGACAATTTCAGCATAAACAACATGTGGTTTAGTTTTTGCTTTTTGTTGTCAATTGTTTAGAAAATATTGCAAATATAAATTTTATTTCTATGCAAACAGGTAAGAATTTTTAAAATTAACCATTAGCAATTCTTTAAATATGTCTTTTATAGGGACGATTACTTTTTTTCCTAATAAGAATATATTATTTGAAGGCACTGCCAAGATTACATTGCCCTTTGTAAAGCAAATGTGCACCTGTTACCTTTGTTCTTGGTTTAGTTCAAGTTGGTCAAAATACAATTCAGTGGTTGTTTTGTAAAACATAGTTTCTTTTAAAACAACTTTGGTGGTTACAAACTAAATGTAACTAATACCTTAAAACCCCCTATTCACGTTTTGTTTAGTGGTGGCAGGAAATCTATACCTCAGCCCTTTAAAAACTGCAAATGGAAAAAATATATTAAGACTATTTCTGATTGCCTTGTATCGGTCAGTTGATCTTTTGAACCATATGGTTTTTGATAAAAATTTCAAAACTAATTTTTATGCTTCAATTAACAAAATTGCAATAATCTGATAATAAATAGTTTTCCTATAACAAGTCTTAAAATTTGTTCAATTTTCAATAGTAAATTTATAGATTAAAAAATGTTTGTTTATTTTTGTTGTTCATCTATTTATGTACAGGAAACTTGTACGTGTTACAATCTAGATAAAATTGTTTGTTACATAAAAATTGATTTGAATAGTGAGATTTGAAACAATTTTGTAAGACTGGATGTATGTGAGTGTTAATTAATTTGCAAACATGTTTAGCAAACAAATTACAAAACATTTGAGATCGATTGAATGAGTTTCTCTTTCAAGCAGAAGTAAAAATGTATTCAATTCAAACTCGATAGATTTTAGTTATGTTCTACTTCAGTTTTAGATCAGCACTAGTTTAGATCTAGTTCAGTTCTATTTCAGTTCTAGTTCAGTTCTAGTTCAGTTCTAGTTCAGTTCTAGTTCAGTTCTAGTTTAGTTCTAGTTCAGTTCAAGTTCAGTTCTAGTTCAGTTCTAGTTCAGTTCT
>NC_060953.1:45748527-45800061 GCF_022045245.1 Lucilia cuprina | reverse complement strand
AATAAAAATTTTATAAAAGTAAAAATTGTAAAAATATACTCATGGTGTAGGGTATCATATGGTCGGCCATGCCCGACTATACTTTCCTACTTGTTTTTTTTTAATTTTAGCCATGTTTAGATTTCATCAAAGTTGTCTATTATTTCATGGGTATTTGCTGATGAATGAACAGAATGTTACAAGAAGGGGAGGGAATGGATATTATGTTAAATAGGGTGTTTAAGCAGTTAATAGCTCTAGCTAACTAAGGCAGTCAGTCTGTCAGTTATTCAAAAGAATTAGTCTATCTAGCAATAAGTTAATATTTAGTGCAAAAGTAATACAAAAGTAGGTTGTTGTGATTAACTAATGAACTCAATAGGAAAGGTATAATTACACCATTTCCCTGATATTAAAAAAATTGTATATATTTTCAACAATAAAAAGAATTGAAATTTAAAAAATTTTTAAAGATACCTCGAAGGAAATGGTGTGACCTAATTAAATTTAATGCTTGAAATGTTGTATATCTTCATTATAAATAGTAGATATTTGTTTATTTTGATGATGATAATGATCAAATAAGATAATGAATTCCACCGTGTAAAAATTTAAATATAACAAATGATGCCAAAAGTAATTAACAAGAACATTAACCTGCTAATTTTAATTGGTTAAAAATAACAAAAAAGAACTCACAAAAATTTCATTCAAAAAATCAATAGAAAAATTTAAGATAAGATTTGTGCGAAAACTTGAAACTATTTAACAATAATGTTAAATAAATAAAATGATTTCCGTAAGCACTTCTAAAAAGTAAAGAGATAATTAAAAAATAACTAAAATTCTTGAGAACTTTCTTTTCCAACTTATTACTGTATTTTTTTAGATTTAAAGTTCTACCGTTTTAGTTCAGTTCTAGTTTAGTTCTAGTTCAGTTCTAGTTCAATTCTAGTTCAGTTCTAGTTCAGTTCTATTTCAGTTCTATTTCAGTTCTATTTCAGTTCTAGTTCAGTTCAGTTCTAGTTCAGTTCTAGTTCAGTTCTAGTTCAGTTCTAGTTCAGTTCTAGTTCAGTTCTAGTTCAGTTCTAGTTCAGTTCTAGTTCAGTTCTAGTTCAGTTCTAGTTCAGTTCTAGTTCAGTTCTAGTTCAGTTCTAGTTCAGTTCTAGTTCAGTTCTAGTTCACTTCTAGTTCAGTTCTAGTTTAGTTCTAGTTTAGTTCTTCTTCAGCTCTAGTTGAGTTCTAGTTTAGTTCAGGGTTGTTCTAGTTCAGTTCTTCTTCAGCTCTGGCTTTTAAATATAAAACACAACAAATACTATTTTTCATAATCTCAAAATTGTTATTTTTATATTCTCAATATATCCACTTCTTAAGCAGAAATACCAGTGTTAGACTTGATCCAATCCAAGTAGCTGGTCACACGAGTGAAGGCAGCTGGGTAACCCTTAGCACAACCGGCAGCAGCACCGAAGGAAGTCAAACCGATTTGTACCTTGGAAGATTCCAAAACCAAAGGACCGCCAGAATCACCATTGCAGGTAGAAACACCACCAGTGGTAGCAACGCAAATGTTGGTAGAGGTAACAATGGAGCTGCCATAAGTTTGAGCACACACAGAGTTGGTGATGACTTTCAAACGGGCCCATTGCAAGTTGTTGGTAACAGAGGTGGCAGAATCAGAAATTTTACCCCAACCAGAAGCAATAGCAGTATCACCGGCATAACTGGAATAAGAGCTAGAGATGGCAGGCAATTTAACAGCTTGAATTTTGCTAGAGTAAGCCACAGAGGGGATCTTGATCAAGGAAATATCGTTCTTCAAGGTGTTGGTATTCCAGCCAGAGTGAATGATAATGTTGTCCTTGGTTACGGTAGCGGTAACTTCAGCCGAAGTGCGTACGGTCGCACCCAAGTAGACGGTAACAGATTGAATGCCATCGGTACAATGGGCAGCAGTCAAAACCCATTGATTGCCAATCAAAGAACCACCACACCAGGCTGAGGAAAGAGCGTTAAGTTTCAAGGATAAACCAACTTGATAGGGGAATTGACCAACCGAAGCAGTATTGCCATTGGTAATACGTCCTTCTTGCTCGACAACAGGAACTACAACACTGCGTGATTCGATTTCCGAGCTGCGCAAATCAAAGGCAGAGGCGGTGGCCAAAGCCAAAGCGAAGACAATTAAGAATTTCATTCTACCGTTGTGTTTAAAGAAAACAACTGATGTCTTTGGGTAAATTGCAAGGGTCTTATATAGTGCAGTTTTTGGTCAAAATAGTTAAAATTTTGCAGACTTTATTATGCATTTATTTTGCAATTGATAAGAAATTGATTTTTGCTATTGATAATTTTAAATAAAGAAATTATGAATATTTAATAACTTAAGCATTGGGCAAATATACACAATATTAGCCAATAAGTAGTCATAAATCTTTATGTTCCTATCTTTCTGGAAATTTAAGTGTTCGTGGTCTGACTGGCTAGACAAATTCGAAAGTGAAATTCATAAGTTAAAAAATATTGCAAGTTCTGCTATTTAGAATTGATAAGTAGCATTGCAAGCACCAGTTCCAAATGAAGATTCTTTGTTATCAGTCATTTTTTGAACGATCTTAGTTTTTTTATAAATTTTTTTTAAGAAAATTTGGTCGAAATTTTGAAATGAAAATTGTTAGAAGATCACTTTTTTACAGAAATTAATTAGAAGATCATGTTTTTCTCAGAAAAATGTACTGCGTTTTCTAGGATATTGCTGGATGATCATTATCTTATGGCCAAAGTTTTCTAATGAAATTACAATTTTAACGAAAATTTTTGGAACATCATAGTTTTCTATAGAAAATGGTTAAACGATCAGTTTCTTATAATAAGATGATCATTGCTTTCTTAATAAGAAGAATCTAGGAAGATCTTTATTTTCTAAATTAAATTCAATGTTATTGTTTCACGATCTCAGTTTTCTAAGGAATAATTTTGAAGATTACTTTGTTTAAAGAAAAAGTGAAAAAAAGTTTTCGGGGAAAGTTGTACAAGAAACTTGTTAGTTTTCTATAGAATATTTTTGGCCGATCACTATTTTGTAAAGGAAATTGTTGAACGATCACTGTTTTTAAAGATATTTAAAGATTGTTTAAAGATTTAATAAAAATTGTTAAACGATCACTGTTTTTAAAGAAAACTGTTACACGATCACTGAGATCGTGCAACAGATCTTAAATTTTTTTAATGAAGTGTTTTCTTATGGAGGATTCTTAAACGATCGCAGTTTTCTAATGGAAAATTGTTAAGCGATATCTGTTTTTTTTTTTTAAGAAAACTATTACACGATCACTATTAAAGATAATTGTGTATGGATCTCTATTTTCTGTAAAAAAAAAAAACTTGTTTAAAAATCAGTTTTTTAAAAAACATTCACTGTTTTTAGTTTTCTAATTAAATTTTTTAAACGTTGACTGTTTTTTAAAGAAAACTATTACACGATCTCTTGACCTTAAACCTATGTAAGATTTTTTAACGATCTCAGTTTTCTAATGAAAAATTGTTAAACAATCATTGTTTTTGTAAACAAAACTGTTCCACAATCACTGGAAAATTTGTTTAATCATCTTTGATTTTTAAATAAAGTGGTAAAATGAAGATCGCTGATCGATCATAGTTTTATAAAGAAAGTTGTTTAACGATTACAGTTCTATTTTCTATGGAAGATTTTTCCACGATATCAGTTTTCTAATGGAAAATTGTTAAACGATCACTGATTTTTTAAAGAAAACTGTTACACGATCACTAGATCTTAAAAGAATCATTGTTTATAAGAAATTTTTTAATCATCTTTTATTCTTAAATAAAGTAGTGCGAACGATCACTGATCTATAGAAAATCATTGTACGATTAGAAGATCGCTGATTGATCTTAGTTTTGTAAAGTAATTTTTAAACGATCACGGTTTTCTAAAGAAACATGTTAATCTTAAACTTAAATTGCTGTGTGATCAATTTTTTTAAAGCAAATTCTTAAACAATTACTTATTTTTACAAAAAAAAAAAAAATGTTTGACGATCAGTTTTCTATAGAACACTATTTACCGATCTCAATTTTCTAAAGAAAATTTTTAGAAGATCACAGTTTTTTTTTATTGAATATTGTTAAAAGATCCCTATTTTCTATAGAAAATTATTAGACGATCAGTTTTGCATAGACGATCTTTGATCGATTTTAATGTTCTTAAGCAACGTATTAAACGTTTAGTGTTTTCTATAGAAGATAGTTGGATGGATGATTGCTGTTCTAATGAAAAATGTTAAATGATCACTATTTAAAGAAAATTATGGGGTGATCACTTTATTTTTGATCGATCTCCGTTCACAACTTTCTATTAAATATGGTTAAACGATCACTGTTTTTTCATGAAAAGTATTAAACGATCTTTGTTGAAAAGAAAAATCAGAAAAGGGACCCCATAATACCCATGATTTTTAAAGCTAACAGATAACTATTCGCTTTATAAGTTATATGGTAATTGGAACCGTATGTTTAACCATAATTGTTCAAAAAAATTATTGAATGATTACATCTACGATCACTATGTTAGAACTTTCATAGATTGTTGTTTGTAAAATTTTCCTATTGGGTATTTTGTTTAGACTCTTTAGGGGTACTCGACTAAGAAATCTTATCAGGTATTATTTATTATTTCTATAAGTAATATTGCAATATCAATTATAATTAATTAATTTAAAAGATAAATAATTACCCAGCAAAAAATTCGTTAACATGTTTGGAGCAAATTCTAACGCTTCAGAATATTAAAGTATTTTAGACAGAAAAAGTGGACCTAGACTGGTATGGAGCACTCTTGGTCCTATGTGGCCTTTAATTTCTTAATTTTATTTCCCTTAGTTTTCCTGCTTTATCCCTCAATATGAAATATTTCTTTCCACTAAAAAAATATACAAAATATAAACAACAAAACGGAAATCAATCCAGTTCTTAATCTGCATGATACATCCGATGATAATGACAAAGTCATGTACATACTTTTTATATACATTCACAACACCACCCAACAACAACAACAATAACTATAACAAGAACAACAACGAATAAAAGTCAATTGTATAGTTTGTAATCAAATAAAGTGCACTTTTCATTTCATTCTTTATTTCTTCTCTTCATCTTCATTTCATATTTATGCAAACAGTTGGAATTTAATATCAGTTGACAGTTATGAGTTGTTCGATATGAACAAGAACAAGCAAAACAAAACAACACGACAACAACGATGTTGATAAATAAAAAAATAAACGACGCGGGCCAGTTAATAAAAAGAAAACAACAAAAATTACAACTACTACATCATATACTGGCACAAGTATCATCACTGTCATAATCAAAAGGGGATTTTTTTCAATTCGTTTGCTTTAAAAAAATGCATTCACTCTGTCAGTCTGACTGGGTAACTTTAAAAAGTCTTTTTTGACAAAGTTACCCCGAGAGTCAAAACAAATAATAAAAAATATTGCAGTTTTTGCTATTCGTTTTTTTTTTTTCAATTTAAAGTGTGATAGGTAAGTAAATGTACAAATTTCGAAAATTATCAATCAAATAAAAATTTTTTATAATTTTTAGTTTTTTTTTAGAAAATTATGCAACGATCGAAGGAGTGATAGAAAATTTGACATAAATTTTTAGTTTTATTGAAAAAATTATGCAACGATCGTGCTGTTCAATAGAAAATTATACAAGAATCATATCTTTTATATATAGAAAATTTTCCAACGCTTCAAATTTTCTATAGAAAATAATGTAGCAGTCTCAATTTTCCATGAAAATTATGCAACGATCACTGTTCTCTTAATAAATTTATTTAACTATTATAGTTTTCTGTTGAAAATTATCAGTTTCTATGGAATATTGTGCAACGGTGTAGGATTTATAACTTTTATTTAGAAAATTATGCAACGCTTTAACCTTTTCTATAAAAAATTACAACACGATCACAATTTTTATGAAAATTTTACCACGATCACTGTTTTTTTAATAAATTTTATTACCGATTTCTGTTGAAAATGATTTAATGATCACAAGTACAATTTTCTACGAAAATTATGCAACGATAACTGTTTTCTTAATAAATTTATTTAACAATTATAGTTTTCTATTGAAAATTATCAGTTTCTATGGAATATTGTACAACGATCTAAGATTTAAACATTTCAAACTTTTACTATAGAAAACTATGCCACGATCACAAATTTTTATGAAAATTATGTAACGATCACTGTTTTCTTAATAAATTATCAGTTTCTATGGAATATTGTACAACGATCAAATATTTCTATAGAAAATTGTGGTTTTATTGGAAATTGTCTAACGATCACGATTTTCTATATGTATTTTATAGAAAACAATGCAACGATCTCTTGTTTATGCAATGATCATAATTTTCTATAAGAATTACGCAACGATCACTGTTTTCTTAATAAATTTCTTTAACTATTACAGTATTCTATTAAAAATGATCAGTATTTATGAAATATTGTGCAATGATCAAAGATTTCTATAGGAAATTCTGCAACGATCGTGGTTTATAAGGATATTAAGCTACGATCATGGAAATTTTGTAACGATCGTGGTTTTCTAAATGTATTTTATAGAAAACAGTGCAACGATCACTTAAAATATTTGTGCAACGAATACATTTTTTCATAAAAAATTTTATCACGAATACTTTTTCTATTAGCAATTTAGTAACGATCACTATAAGTTATACAATGATCGAAGATTTCTACAAAAAATCCTGCAACAATCAAAGATTTCTATAGAAAAGTAAGCAACAACTTTAGTTTTTTATAGAAATTACATTTTCTATAGAAATTGTGAAACGATCACTACTTTCTATAGAAAATTGTTCAATGACCTCAGTTTTCTATTGAAAATTGTGCAACAATCACAGTTTTCCCTAGAAAATAGCGCAGCGATGCTTTCTTTCTATAGAAAATTGAGCAACAACCGCTATTTTTTAAAAAATGACGCTATGAATTCAATTTTCTGTAGAAATTGTGCAATGATCGCAGTTTACTGTAGAAAATTGTGCAACGATCTTAGTTTAATATAGAAATTGTGCAACGATCACAGTTTTATATAGAAAATTGTGCAGTGATCAATATTTTAGAGAAACATTATGCAATTACTCTTGATTTCTATAGAGAAAATGCAAAGATCACGTTTTTATGAAATGATCACAGTTTTATGTAAATAATTGTACAACGATCAGAGTTTTCTATACAAAATTATGCAATGATCGTATTTTTCTATAGAAA
Organism: Lucilia cuprina; assembly: GCF_022045245.1. Lineage (NCBI taxonomy): Eukaryota > Metazoa > Arthropoda > Insecta > Diptera > Calliphoridae > Lucilia > Lucilia cuprina. The sequence goes on along the minus strand of NC_060953.1, from coordinate 45,792,760 downwards.
ATTGTACAATAATCATAGATTTTATTAGTAAATTGTGCAACGATCTTAGTTATGCAATGATCGCAATTTCCTTTAGAAAATTGTGCAATGATCGAAGATTAAAAAAGACATTTTGCAATGACGTCTGATTTTTATACATAGAGTGCATCGATCATGTTTTTTTTTATAAAATGATCATAGTTTTATGTAAATAATTGTGCAACAATCACAGTTTTCTGAAGAAAGTTGTGCAATAATATCAGTTTTTTATAGAAATGATAGAAATTATGCAAAGATCGCAGTTTTTTATAGAAATCATCCCAGTTTTTTCTATAGAAAATTGTGCAAAGATCAAAGATACGAATGAACGCAGTTTTCTATAGAAAATTGTGTAATAATCGCAAATTTTTATAGAAATTATAGCAGTTTTTATAGAAAATTGTGCAATGATCGTAGATTTTATTATTAAATTGGGCAACGATTATAGTTATGCAATGATTGCAGTTTTTTATGGAAATGATCGTAGTTTTCTATAGAAAATTGTGCAAAAATCAAAGTTACTAAAATTTCTATAGAAAATTGTGTAATGATCGCAGTTTTTTATAGAAAATTTTGCAATGATCGTCGATTTTATTAGTAAATTGTACAACGATCATAGTTATGAAAAGATCGCAGTTTTTTTTATAGAAATGATCGCAGTTTTTTATAGAAAATTGTGAAAAGATCTTAGATTTTAATAGTAAATTGTACAACGATCACAGTTATGCAATGATCGCAGTTTTCTTTATAAAATTGTGCAATGATCGCAGGTTTTTTTTATAAAAAATTGTGCAAGGATCACATTTTTCTATAGGAAAATGAGCAACGATCAAAGTTTTCCATAGAAAAGTATACAACTTTCACTATTATTTAAAGAAAATTTTGCAACGATTATTAGTTTCTATAGAAAAGCATGTAGCGGTAATAGTTTTTTGAGTAATTGATCAGTTTTCTATAAAAATTGTTTACTTTTGAAAATTATTTCTTATGTCAATTTAAATATTTTCATACAATCCACCTCCTTACTGCATTTATTTGTTTAAAAAGGGCGCTGGTGGAAAATGTTGAAAGTATGACTTCATTTTCCACACCAACGAAAAAAAAAGCAAAACTAATCAATAAATAAATAAAATAACAAGTAAAAGAAAAAAAAACGTTACAACTAGTGGCGGCAAATTAAACAAAAAAAGCAACAACACGAAAATGTAAAAAAAACTAAAACAAATACATTGAGTTCATTGACATGTATTTGTAAACAAATTAAAAGGCACTGAACTGCAACACAGTTCAAGCAGTTCCGTGCAGCAGTTTGTACACAGTTTGTTGTATGTACATAAGCAAATGCAGTTCAAATAACTACAAATGTGATAAAGTAATATATATTTACTTTTTTTTTAATTTTTTTTGCATTTTTGACTTCCATTGACATGGTCAATCATTACGAAAAAAAATAACAACAATCAACCACGCAAACAAATTTAAATTGACATTTAGCTTGTTGTTTATTGCATGTGACAAATAGTATATAAAACAACAACAAAAAAACTAATTTAGTAAAAACTATAAATTTTGCATTTAAAACTTAAGGGCGCCTGTTGCCCAACATTATTTCATTATCATTTAAAGCACAAAAAAGGGGGGAGCATTCAATAAAAAAAATATTTTTACAAATTTTCTTATTTTTTCAATGTTGAAAATGACTGCGTGCCTCGTTTGTAGCAATGTCAATGCTGCAAATACATAAAAGTTTTCTTTTTTTTTTTTGCTTCTTTGTCACACAATCACTAACCAATGTAACCCTGGGATACAACATACAACAAGAAAAAAAATGTCAGTAATGTTGGGTGTGATCAGCTACAAAATTGTATTTTATATGATATTTTTCTGCCTTTTTTTCAATGTTGCATCGTCTCGCATTAATGTTGCGGCAGCGGTTTCATTAGTCAATGATAAAGAAGGAGCAACAACAGCACAGAAAAAAGCAATATTTTACATACATATTTTGTTGTATGTTGTTGGCAAAAGGGAAATATATACAACAAAAAAAAATAACCAACTTGTCAGTGTTTTTTTTTTTTTTTTTTGTTTTTGCAACTTGACAACAGATGACACATCCCTACAGTATGTGCGATAAATTAATGGACAAAACAAGTCTTCTTAAAGGCATACATACACGACTTCATGGACAAACCGTTAATGTACTGTGACCCTTTATAGTCTTCCTGTGATCGTTACAGTTATTTCTGTATAAAACTAACGATCGTTACAGAGTTTTCTATAGAATGTTTCCAATGTCTTTCAAAGATCGATAACTGCGATCATTACAGTTATTTCTATAGAAAACTAAAGATCGTTACAAAGTTTTCCTGCAGAATGTTTCCAATATCTTCCAAAGATCGACAATTGCGATCTTTACAGTTATTTCTGTAGAAAACTAAAGATCGTTACAGAGTTTTCTGCAGAATGTTTCCAATGTCTTTCAAAGATCGATAGTTATTTATGTAGAAAACTAAAGATCGTTAGAGAGTTTTCTGTAGAATGTTTCCAATGTCTTCCAAAGATCGATAATTGCGATCATTACAGTTATTTCTGGAGAAAACTAAAGATCGTTACCTAGTTTTCTCTAGAATGTTTTCAATGTCTTCAAAAGATCAATAACTGCGATCACTACAGTTATTTCTGTAGAAAACTATAGATCGTTACAGAGTTTTCTGTAGAATGTTTCGTTTGGTTCTTAAAGACATATATACGACTTTACAGACAAACCGTTAATGAACTGTGACCAATATATCCTTCCAGAGATCGATAACTGCGATCATTACAGTTATTTCTTTAGAAAACTAAAGATAGTTAGGTTCAAAATTGTCTATACAAAACAAGTCTTCTTAAAGCAAACTGTTAATAAACTGTAATCCTTACAGTCTTCCAAAGATCAATAACTACGATCATTACAAATGTTTCCGAGAAAAATAGCGATCGTTCGTTATAGTTTTCTGTAGAATTTCTATACAAAATTATATCATAATTTAGAAAATAGCGATCATTACAGAGTTTTCTATAGAATTTCTATATAAAATTATACAAAAATGAAATTATAATCTAGTTCTTTATTGGAACCTGTGATCGTATCAAAGTTTTTTGCAGAAAACTGTGATCATCATTGTATATTCTCTTGAAATCCTAATTTATTACAACATGTAAAACTTTTTTTTTTTTTGAAAATTTTGATCTTTTTAAAGTTCTTTATAGAAAATCGCTTTAGAATTCTCGAAGATCATTACAAATGTTTTTATAGCAATATTTGATCGATCATTGATCGATTGGTCTTGCATGATTTTCTATAGCAAACACTGATCGTTGGAAATATTTGTTATAAAAAACAATGATCGTTCCATAATTCTCCATAAGAACTATAAGAGTTATATAATTTTGTAGAGAAAATAGTGATCGTTGCACAATTTTGAAAAGATGACAGTGATCGTTACATAATTTCTGTAGTGATCGTTGCACGATCTGTAAACTGTGATCGTGAAACAATTTTCTTTAAAAAAGTTGATCTTTGTGTATTTTTTTTTTTTTTTTTTTTTTTTTTTTTTTTTTTTTTTTTTTTTTTTTTTTTTTGAAACTGTGATCTTTGCACATTTTCTATGATCGTTGCTTAATTATGCGTAAGAAGGAGTAAACATTAAACGGTTATCTATAGAAAACAGTGAACGTTGCAGAATTACGTGTAAATAGGAGTAATCGTTTCACGGTAATCTGTAGAAAACAATGATCCTTGTATAACTATGAATAGAAAGCAGTGATCGCATCACAATTTTGTTTTGAAACTGTTATAATTGCAAAATTTTCTATGGAAAAAAGTGATCGTTACACAACTACTGTGAAAAGAAGTGATCGTTTCACGAATTTCTTTAGAAAATAATGATCTTTGCACAATTTTCTTTTAAAAACAGTGATCGTTGCAAAAAATTTTCTTTATGATCTTTGCATATTTTTTATAGAAAACAATGATCGTTGCACTATTTATGGAAAAGTGATCGTTATATAACTACGTTGCACGTTTATAGAAAGCAGTGATCGGTGTATAAATATGTATAGAAAGCAGTAATCGCGTAACAATTGTTTATGAAATATCCATGGATCTACGGGAACCGTGAGAGTTATACAATTTTTTACCAAAAAATACAGAAACTGCGATCGTTCCACAATTTTCTTTAAACAAATATGATAATTACTTTATTATCTATATAAACCTGTGATCGTTTTACAATTTCGTATATAAAGTAGTGATCGTTGCATGATTTTCTACTGAAAATAGTGATCTTTGCACAATTACGTATAAAAAGCAGTGATCTTTGCACATTTTTGTTTAAAAATCGATGATCGTTGCATGAATTTCTATAGAAAATTATTCTTGTTTTACAATTTTTTATAGAAAACTATGATTGTTTTAAAAATATTGCCGAGAAACCAAGAATTATAAAGAAACAATTTTTGTTTAAAAGAAAATTCTTAAATATATAAAACTTACGGATCTAGAAATAGGCCAAACATTAACTTCACTTTCTTTTGAGGGGGAATAAAAACATAAATTTTTTATGGTTTTATATATTAGAAATAAAACATACCTGGAAAGAAAATAAGACAGTAATAATAAAGATTAGTATAAAAATAAGTATCGTTAAAGAAGAATAAACTATTTTTAATGAAAACAATAAAAACACACACAATAAATAGTTTTAAAGCATTAAATTTAACTCTGCAGTTTCTGGAGAAGTCATTATACAACTTGACAGTACTTTTCTATAATATTTAGTTACTTGATGTACTTTAATTTATAAATTTTGATTATCTAGATACTGAAGCGTTCTTTTTCGAGACAAGAACTAATCGACTGCCTTTTTTATTATCAAGTGCTACTTTACAGTACCCATGTAATGCAGCAAGTAGTTAGTTTTATTTTCTATATTTTTTTTTAAATTTTTGCCAACTATGCGCTATAATTAGAGAAGTATCTCCCCACTAACTACTGAGCGTTGAATTTATGACTATGAGAAAAATCTTAACTATAGAGAAGTAAAAAAACTGCATTTTTTCTCAATTAACGGTTGGGGGGTTATAACAAAATAAACTTTATTACGCAATATTTTTTTTAACTTTTATTTCAAAGCTTCAAGTCTGGAGATCATAATGCACAACAGACAAAAAACCCGTTACTAAAATAGTTTTTCAAATAACTGGCAACGGATCTGGTATGAAAAAAATCATAAGAAGTTTTGTTTTTTCTTAAGCAACATGGAGTATGGAATTGCAGAATTGCAGCAACAACAAATATTAACAATTACTTACAATAACAAAATATGATTTTGTTATTAAAATTAAAAAAAAAAAACAAAAACATTAAGCGAATAGAGCAGTAAAATAAACTACAAATAAGAAGATATAAAAAGCGAAAAAAAATTTGAAAAATGTGGATAAATTCAAAAGACAAAGAGATCAAGGGAGCAATAATGATTCTCATAAAATGTATTTTATGTTGTTGTTATTGCTGGAGAATTTGAAAAAAGGATTTGTTTAGAGTTAATCTTTTGATATAGAACTAGAACAGAACTAGAACTGAACTAGAACTGAACTAGAACTGAACTAGAACTGAACTAGAACTGAACTGAACTAGAACTGAACTAGAACTGAACTAGAACTGATCTAGAACTGAACTGAACTAGAACTGAACTAGAACTGAACTAGAACTGATCTAGAACTGAACTAGAACTGAGCTAGAACTGAACTAGAACTGAACTAGAACTGAACTAGAACTGAACCAGAACTGAACTAGAACTGAACTAGAACTGAACTAGAACTGAACTAGAACTGAACTAGAACTGAACTAGAACTGAACTAGAACTGAACTAGAACTGAACTAGAACTGAACTAGAACAGAACTACAACAGAATTAGAACAGAACTAGAACTAAAAATAAAAAAACAATAAAAACACTGAACTCTTACCCAAAAATCTTGAAACATGATCACTTTCTTGCGTTCCGACGTCATGCGTTTTAAAGGCGTTGAACAATTTACGAAAAAAATTAAATTTCCAAAAAAAGTAATAAAAATAATTATTAAAATAGAACAAACAAACACCTGACAACAATAACTAGTTAAGGGTTTCCTTTTCTTTTTTCTTTAACAAAAATGCAATTATTTAAACACTTTTCTTATAAAAAACACAAAGAATTTTAAACATAAAATTCCATAAAAACAATTAAATTTCAAACTTTGAATGTTTAACTTTAATAAATTATATTTTTAAAGAACGTGTAAGCGCGGTAGGTAAAAAATGAAATTGCCTTGTACTTTTAGTTTTGAATTGAGCACGGAAACTGAAATTTAATTAAAATTCAAAAATGCAACTTTTATGAAAAACTACAAGAAATTTAAGAATAAAAAAAATATTGTCGTTAAAAAAGAGCTTATCAGCAAAAAAGAAAGAAATAAAGATATTTTAGTTTTTTTTAATGTTTTCTTTTAGTTTTGATAAATGATTTTTTTGCCATTTTAAGAAAAAATTATTTATCAGCGTCTGTTTTGAAATTACAAAAAAAATGCATTTCTTAACTTTATTTTTTGGGATAAATATAGTGTTATCATCACAGAATGTGGGCGACAAAACTGCAGGCCACAATTATTTTTTATTGCCAGAACAAAAGAAAAAAAACAGAACAAGATCATCTCTAGCACCAGCAATAAAACTTTGCAACAAGTGATCTTGTGGCAGTAACAACACAACACTCAACAGTCTGTAAAAGAAGTCTCAAGTAGAAAACAAGATTGAGAACGCAAAAAAAACCACAGAACAGAAAAAATAAAAATCATTACAGACATGTATATGTAGTACATAATAAGTAAAAAAATTGTATGACAAAAATAGAAATTAAAATTAAACATGATGTACAAATAAATAAATAACACAAAAAAGCAAAGACTACTTGTTAAGGAAATATATATTTATTACAAAAGAATAAAAATAAATAAAAAAAAAAAACAAGTAAGAAATAATAGTCGGGTGTGGCCGACCCCTACACCTGTTACAAAAATAAAGTGTGTTTTAGTTTTCAATATAGAACTTGATTAGGCGGGTTGAATTGTATGGGAGCTATGTGAAATAATGGACCTATCTTAACCATTTTCAATAGACTTTGTCCCTGGGACAATAGCAAATCATATACCAAATTTCATTGAAATGTTTTCAAAATTGTTTGATTATAAGGTTTACATGGACAGACAGACGGACGTACGGACGGGCGGACAGACATAGCTAAATCGACTCAGAAAATGATTCTAAGCCGATTGGTTTACTTTAAAGGTGGGTTTAATAGGCTTTGTCCCTGGGACAATATAATCTCATGTACCAAATTTTATTGAATTATCTTCCAAATTGCGAGCTGTAGTTTGAGTATAAGGTTTACATAGACAGACAGACGGACAGACGGATGTACGGAAATACAGAAAATGATTCTAAGCCGATTGGCTTAGTTAAGGTTGGGTTCAACATGTGCCAAATGTCATTAAATTATCTTCAAAATTGCGAGCTGTAGTTTGATTACAAGGACGCACATTGCTAAATCGACTCAGAAAATGATTCTAAGCCGATTGTTATACTTTAAGTTAAGGTTGGGTTCAATAGGCTTCGTCTACGGTACCATAGACGAACATGTGCCAAAATTGCGACCTGTAGTTTGATTACAGGGTTTACTGTCCTTTTCGGGGGTACAGTTGTATGGGGGCTAGGTGAAATAATGGACCGATCTTAACCATTTACAATAGACTTCGTCCTAGGGACAACAGAAGATCATTAATTATCTTCTAAATTGCTAGCTGTAGTTTGGGACAAAAGACGAACATGTGACAAATGTCATTGAATTATCTTCAAAATTGCGACCTTAAGTTTGATTAGAAGGTTTACAGCTCTATTCGGGGGTTTAGTTGTATGAGGGCTAGGTGAAATAATGGACTGAACTTAACCATTTTCAATAGGCTTCGTCCTAGGGACAATAGAAGATCATGTACCAAATTTCATTAAATTATCTTCAAAATTGCGAGCTGTAGTTTGATTTTAAAGTTTACATGGACAGACAGACGGACGGACATAGTTAATTTGACTCAGAAAATGATTCTAAGCCGATTTGTATACATTAAGTTAATAGGCTACGTCTACGGTACCATAGAAGTTCATTTGCCAAATGTCATTAAATTACCTTCAATTTGCGAGCTGTAGTTTGATTATAAGGTTTACATGGACAGACAGTCGGATGTACGGACGGACAGACGCACGTACGGACGGACATAGCTAAATCGACTCAGAAAATGATTCTAAGCCGATTGGTAAACTTTATGGCCGGCTTCGTCCCTGGAACCATAGAAGATCATGTACCAAATGTCAGTGAGTTATCTTCAAAACTGCGAGCTGTAGTTTGATTATAAGGTTTACATGGACAGATAGACGGACGGCAGACATAGCTAAATCGACTCACAAAATGATTCTAAGATGGTATTTATACAACCTACATTATTGTGCATCACAAACATCAGCACAAACCCTATATATCGTACCCACTAAAGTGGTGTAGAGTATAAAAAAACAGAATTATAAACACAAGAAAGAAAGAAATCGAAGATAAAAACACAATTGCAACTGTAGTGGCAACTGTAAGGCCTTAAGAGATTTAAAAGAATAAATTTTATTTCAATTTTTAAGCAGAATGTTTGTAGTTTCGAAGAGAGTATAAGCATTTTCTGGAAACATTTGTGTATAACAGTTTGTTTTTTTCTTTAGAAAAGAAAGAAAACTTTCAGTTTAACAACATTTTTAGAAACAATATTTCTTTTATAACAGTTTTTTTACCAACAGTTTTTTAATACAAACATTTATGTATAACAGTTTTTTTTACAAATTTTTCTATAGAAAACTGTAATATAACAGTTTTCTAAAAGAAATTACAACTGTACAACAGTTTTTTATAGAAAAAATTCTGTATAACAGTTTTTTTTTTCAATTTTATTTTAAAGAAAAAAATTGTGTATAACAGTTTTTATACAAAAAATATCTTTTATACAATTTTTTAAAACACTTTCTTTTATATGTGTATAACAGTTTATTAATATAAAAATTTCTGTATAACAGTTTCATCTTTCAAAATTTTTATTATAGAAAACTTTAATAAATAAGTTTTTTTAAAGAAAATGTTTTATGTATAACAGTTTTTTTAATGTTATTTTAAAGAAAATTTTTTGTATAACAGTTTTTTCTTTAAGAAATTTGCTATAGAAAACTTTATTTTAAAGAATTTTTTTCTCTAAAGGAAAAAACTATTACTTCTATAGAAATATTTATATTGTATAACAGATTTTCCAAGAACTTCTTTGTTAAAGTTTTTCTTTAAGAAAAATTTCTACAAGAAATATAGAAACATTTGTGTATAACAGTTTTTTTTCAAGAACTTTTTGTTAAAGAGTTTTTTTAATTTCTACAAGAATATTAGTGTATAACAGTTTTTTTTTCTTAAAAATTTTAATTATAACAGTTTTATTTATAAAAATTTTGTGTATAACAGTTTTACGTAATGAAAATTTTGAGTATAACTGTTTTGTACAAAAAAATTTGTTTTTTTTTCTAATGAATTTTTTTTATTTATAAAAAGTTGTGTATAACAGTTTACAAAAAAATTGTTTTCTGTAAAGGAAACTATATATAACAGTTTTTGTATAACTGTTTTCTTCTATTCTATTTCTTCTGTTAAAAAATGTGTATAACAGTTTTCTTTAAAGAAAGGGGTTTAAAAAAATTCTGTATAACAGTTTATAAAAAGTTGTGTATAATCTTTATCAACAGAAATGTTTGTATAACAGTTTTCTGTAAAGTTAAGTTTTTATATAATAGTTTTTATTTTAAAAAATCTTTCTGTATAACAGTTTTTTCAATGTTTTATAACAATTTTTTTTGACGTAAAGTTTTTGTATAACTTTTTTTCTAAAAACAACTTTATAGTTTTTTCTACGTAAATATTCTGTATAACAGTTTTCATTGAGGCAAAGTTTTTGTATAACAGTTTTTTTATAGAAAAGTTTCTCTGTAATAGTTTTCTTTAAAGTAAAATCTTCTGTATAGCAGTTTGCTCAAGTAAATGTTTGGTATAACAATTTTTATAAAAACAACTTTGTGTATAATAGTTCTCCTTATAGAAAATTTTCTGTATAACAGTTTTTTTTCCAAGTAAATATTTTGTATAATAGCTTTTTAAAAAATTTCATTCCTTGATTTTTTTAAAGATAATGTTGAGTATAACAGTTTTATTTTATAAAAAAATATGTCAAAAGAGAGTATAACAGTTTTTTTTCAAGAAATTTTCTGTTAAAGTTTCTGTAAAAAATTTTCCAAAAAACAATTTCAAAAAAGTGTTCCGTATAAAAGTTTTCTTTTAATTATTTAAAAAAAAGAAATTTCATGTATAATAAATTTTTCTATAGAAAATTTTGTTCTCTAAAGAAAACTTTCTACACTAATGTTTTTTAAAGAAATTTGTATAACAGTTTTTTTAGGTAAAACTTTTGTATAACAATTTTCTGTAAAGAAAAACAATTTTCGTTTTTTTTTAAGAAAACTTTGTTTATGACAATTTTCCATAAAAAAACTGTTATACAGTCATAATAGTTTTTTAACATGTTTGTATAACAGTTTACTTCCAAGAATAATTTCTGTTTTTTAATGAAAATTTTGTTTATAAAATTTTTTACAAAAAAATTTTTTTGTAGAATAGTTTTCTCTCTGGAAAATTTCTTGTAAAACAGTTATTTTGTTCTACAAAAAAATTGTGTATAACAGTTTTTCTAAAGAAATTTTTCTGTATAACAATATTTTTACAACAAAATTTTGTAAAAATGTTTCCTCCAAACAAAATATTGCTTATTAAAGCTTTATTCTATAGAAAAAAATTGTATAACAGTTTTCATCAAAAAAAGTTTCTGTATAACAGTTTTTTTAAACGTTTTCTATAAAACATTTTTCATAGAAAATTTTGGTAATTTTTTATAGAGAATTTACAAGAGTTTTCTTTATAACAGTTTTCTTTATAACAGTTTTCTTTATAACAGTTTTATTTACAACAGTTTTCTTTATAACAGTTTCCATTTTCAATTGTTGAATTCTTTAACCCAATTGTCAAATTAAGATTTTTTTTGACAACAAACCACACAAATTGTTGTAACATTTAAGTGTTTGTTTGTTTCTTTCCTTCGTTTTTCTCTCAACTGCTGCTTAAGAAGAAAAACAAGAAACGGAAATGCAAAATGAATAAAAAATTGTGATAAAAACAACTACACTAAAGTATAAATTAAAAAAAAAAGAAAAAAAAACAGAAACAATAACAATTATTCCACATTTGGCACAAAGGAATTACACTAAAATTACAAAACTCAAAGCGAGGGAAAAAAACTGACTGACTGACTGACAGACAGACTGTAACAAAAGCTTAAAGCTGTTGAAATAGATCGGATAAAGTTAAAGAAATGCATGAAAAAGTTACTATGTTACTAAGACTGTTTTCAGTCAAATAGTATTCAGTCATTTTGCCTGAACCAATTGCTAATAAAATAGTTTGAGGCTGGTCGTTTCCATTCATTACAAGTATTTGTCTTGTCAATGGTACAAATGATTTTGGTTGTTCGTCTGTATGTTCGCCAATCTTGACTACTAGAGTACATATTATTATTATTATTATTGTTAGTCTTAGCAGATAGTGTTGAAACTGACTGACGGGCGACTGGTTTGGGGCTGTGGTATGTTGTTCAAATTGTTGCAGTTGTTGTTGTTGTTGTTGTTTTTGCTGTTTAGTGGTTTAGCAAAGTAGTGCTGTGTTGACCCATTACAAAAGCGTTGTTTTTTTTATATTTCTATGATACTGTTGTTGCTGTTGTTGTTGTTGCATGCAACAATAACAAAATCTACAACATGCCTGTGTGAATTCCCAGTAGTTTGACTTCTTTTGGTCGACCAAAAAACCATCAGAATGTGGCTTAAAACATGTCCGCAACAAACAGCAACAACAACAATAATCAGTAGCAACAACAACACAGATTTGCTACAAAAATAAAAAAAATATGGCCAAGGAAATACCTGCATATAAAATTTCTAGTTATAAATATTCGTGTTGTAAAATGCATATTACTAAAAAATAAGGCTAATTTAGCGGTTTATTTCAACGATTTGGTTTACATAAAAATACTTTTCATTAAAAAAAACTGTTTTTTTTTATAAAATACTGGGTTTTCAGAAAAATAAAATTTTTCAGAAAATATCATTTTTTCACAATGAAATACCACAAAAACGACTTGATTTTTGATAAAATTTGCTTCAGAAAATATCAGTTTTTTTACAAATATTTTATCAAAAAAACACTATTTTTCATAAAAATCATTCTTTTTTTTTAAAGATACCAATTTTGAAAAAATGCTGGGTTTTCATAAAAATACAATTTTTCCAGAAAAAAAAGACTCTTTTTTATAAATATTTCACAAAGAAAGACTATTTTTTATGAAAATAGTTTTTAATTTTTAAGATACTGGTTTTTAATAAAATACTGGGTTTTCAGAAAAATTATTTTTTTTTTTACAAAAAATCTGTTTTTCACAAATATTTCATTAAAAAAAGACTCTTTTTCAAAAAAATAGTTTTCATTTGTAAAAATAAAGATTTTCGATAAAATACTGGGTTTTCAGAAAAATGCAGTCTTTCAAATAAAAATTCCACCAAAAAGACTGGATTACATAAAAATAAGGGTTTTTCGCAAATATTTCATCAAAAAAAGTCTCTTTTTCAAAAAAATTGCTTTTATTTATAGAAATACTGGTTTTCGATAAAATACTGGGTTTTCAGAAAAATTCAGTTTTTTATTAAAAATTCCACAAAAAAAGACAGGATCACATAAAAATAAGGATTTTTCACAAATATTTCATCAAAAAAGTCTTTTTTGAATAAAATAGTTTTTATTTATAAAAATATTGGTTTACAAAAAAATACTGGGTTTTCAGAAAAATGCAGTTTTTCATTAAAAATTCTACAAAAAAGTCTAGATTACATAAAAATAAGGGTTTTTGATAAGAAAAATATAGGCTTTTTTATAAAATTAACGTTTTTATAAAAATACCGGGTTTTTATAAATTTTTATAAAAAAATTATCATTTTTTATAAAAAATATCATATTTTTATAAAAAATCATAAAAATACAAATTTTTCAAAAAAATACCAGTTTTTCCTAATATATATTTTTTAAACAAACAAACAAACAAACAAGATTTTAATCTTAAAAATTCCTTAACAATTTTTCTTTTCATTTTCCAAAAAAAATTTAGAAAATTTTGTTTCCATTTAATAATAATGAAAACTGACAACACTGTCTATCTTTATTAAAAAAATATATATAGTAAAACTAGAAATTGTTTAAACGAGTGTTAATTATTAGTTTTTGTAATTTTGTTTCAACTTTATTCCCCCCCATTTATATGAAATTCTTCAACAAGAAATTTTTGCAATACAAAAAAAAATTGAAATTCATGTAAACTAGTTGCAAAAAGCGGTTGAATATTTAGAAAATTTATGTAGAAAAATAGAAATTTCCAACAAAAAACAAAAAAAAAAAGATAAATAAAAATTAATTAAAGACTGACTTTTCATAATAAAACGTATTGAAATTAATTTAACCTGAGCTGCTCAGCAGCAGGTAAATACAAACATTATTACAATTATTTATAAATTAAGTAGCACTTGATGTTAAGCGAAATACTCATAAAAAGAGATTTAAATTGCTAGTTTTTAGTAGATTAATATTAGTATTTGAGTTGTGATTAAAAGCAGCCAGCTGGTAAAATGTAATTAGTCTAAAGTATGAGAACTAAAAACACGCCCTAAGGAACTAGTCATGAAACTAGTTACTTTCAATAATATTCCCTCAGGGGTCTTTCGTTTTTGGTAGCGAAATAGAACTAATTACATTTCTTACTTTAACTCCAATAGATTTTTGTTTTACTTTAACAGAATTAAAATTTATCAATTCATTGCATTTTCAAATGGGAACACATTTTTTAATAGAAAAGGAAATTATTCTAGATATGAGTGTAACAAGAAAAAAAAGAAACAGAAATTGTATTAAAAGCAAAAAATAGAGAAAAAATGTGTCACTCTACAATTTATCACAATATAAAAACAAATAATAAAGAAATACAGAAAAATAAAATAAATACAAGTAAAAAAAATTGAAATATTTATTTTTATTTAAAACACATTAGGTGGTCGAGCAATTACATATTTACTAGATTATAAACAAAGATAGAAAAAGACTTAGAACAAGGAAAAAAAAAAATTGTTTTTAAAATTTTTGATTTATAATGGATTTTTTTGTGATTAAATAAAAAGAAAATAAAAATTCTAAAGAAGACAAAGACAGAAAGACAAAATAGACGTTTAGTTTAAAAAAAACATTGAAAGGCAAACTGCACAGTGGGTATTTTCTATAACATATCGTTTACCAGTTTTTCCAATATATAGTTTCTTTACAGTTCAGACTACAAACATACTAAGCTATAATTCCAACAACTAAGCTATAATTCATATTATAGACTGATATATAATAAAGTATATAGACTGAGCTACAGTTCCACCTACAGACTATAGTCTATAGTCTAGACTCTAGACTGTAGATCAGTCTATTGTCTGGACTGTAGAGCAGTCCATAGTCTTATCTATAAAGTCGTTTATAGTCCAGACTATATACTGATCTACAGTCCAGACTATAGGCTGATCTACAAACCAGACTATAGACTGATCTACAGTCCAGACTATAGACAGACTAATCTACAATAAAGATTACAGATTATTGTAATAGACTGATCTATAAACCAGGCTAACGACTGATCTATAGTCCAGACTATAGACTGATCAATAGTACAGACTATAGATCAATCTGTAGTCCAAACTATAGACTGATCTATAGTCCAAACTATAGACTGATCTATAGTCCAAACTATAGACTGATCTATAGTCCAAACTATAGACTGATCTATAGTCCAAACTATAGACTGATCCATAGTCCAAACTATAGACTGATCTATAGTCAAACTATAGACTAATCTGTAGTCCAAACTATAGACTGACCTTTAGTCCAGACTATAGACTGATCTATAGTCCAGACTATAGACTGATCTATAGTACAGACTATAGACTGATCTATAGTCCAGACTAAAGACTGATCGATAGTCCAGACTATAGTACAGATTATAAACTGATATATAGTACAGACTTTAGACTGATCAATAGTACATACTTTAGACTGATATATAGTCCAAACTATAGATTGATCTTTAGTCCAGACTATAGATTTATCTATAGTACGGACTTTAGACTGATCTATAGTACAGACTTTAGACTGTACTATAGACTGATCTATAGTCCAAACTATAAACTTATATATAGTCCAAACTATAGACTGATCTATAGTCCATACTATAGACTGATCTATAGTCCAAACTATAGACTGATCTATAGTACAGACTATAGACTGATCTATAGTACAGACTATAGATTGATCTATAGTACAGACTATAGATCAATCTAAACTATAGTCCAAACTATAGGCTGATCTATAGTCCAAACTATAGACTGATATATAGTCAAAACTATAGGCTGATCTATATTCCAAACTATAGACTGATCTATATTCCAAACTATAGACTGATCTGTAGTCCAAACTATAGACTAATCTTTGGTCCAGCCTATAGACTGATCTATAGTCCAGACTATAGACTGATCTATAATGCATACTAAAGACTGATCTATAATCTAGACTGTAATCTGATCATCTGTATATTTATACAAATTTTATACTTCTGCTCTATTCACAAGAAAAAAATTTCATATTAATTTTAAATTCACACACCCACTGTGTTTTTGAATTTATATGCCCAGATACAATTTCATGAGAAATTTATCTTTTAAACTAAAAAAATTATATACAAAGAAATAAAAATATAATAAAACTACAAACCGAGTAGTAGTTTTATAGCAACTTCCGCAAAATGTTTCTGTGGTTTTTAGTTTTTTTTTCTACAAACATTTTATTTAAGACGATTTAGAAAATGCAACAGTTTAAGAAAATTATTTTAGAAAATTACGAACAAACTTTAACATTATTTTAAAGAAGAGAAAGACAAATTTTATAAAATTATATTGTAAGATTTGAAAATGTTTTATTAAAAATTCCGAAAATTTACAACTTTTATCAAATATTAAAGATTTGACTGTAGTTTTTTCTCTTCCCCTTTCATATGTTTTGTTTACATTTTCTCTTTTTTTAATAGCAACAACTATTTAATAAAGAAATACCGTTACAATTTTCTCATATAAAACCATATGCTCCACCTGTCTGTTCCCTCCTCACGAACAACAACAAAAAAAAGAAGAGTAACAAAAATATTAGTATAAAAACAACAACAACATTAAAAAACATGTGAATTTATTAAGCAACATTGTATAAAACAAAATATAAATATTTCATTAAAAAAAAAAAACAAAAACAAACAAGTGGAAGTTGTAAACAAACCGAAAAAAAATTTGCATTACAATTGTTGATTTCAGTTATTGTTGCTGTTGTATTCTTTTTTTCTATTTTCAAATATTAATGAAGTGAAAACCAGCAGCATTTTGTAGCTGCTGAAATAATAATAAAATTATATTTTTTTCTTTTCTTTTTTTTATAGTTTTTTATAGATTTAATAATAATAATGTTGAATATTTTCTTGGGATTGTGTTGGGGTTTTTTTCTCTTGAAAAAAAAACAAAATGTTTGCTTGAAATGTTTAGTTTTCTTTTGTCTTTCCATTATTATGTTTTTATGTTAAAAAATTCTCATAAATTTTATTTTAAGTGCTCTATAAAAAAAATCGAATAAAAAATTAAAAAAAGAGTTAAAACAGAATATTTGTTATGAAAATAAAAGTTAATTAAAAAGTGAAAAAAATAAAAAATAGTTTAAACTGTGATTGATGAAAAGAAATTGTTATTTAAATATATTAAATAGTTGAAAGAAAGTGAAATTCTTTTGAAGAGCAGATTTAAGTGTTTATTGTTCAACAAAGTATTTATAAATTATAGTCTAGACTAAAAACTGGTGCATAGTGCAGACTACAGACAGATCTATAGTTAAGACAACAATACGATCTACAGTTTATATTTTGAACTGGTCGATAGACAAGATTATAGACCGATCTATAGTCCAGGCTATAGACTGATATATAGTCCAGACTATAGACTGATCTATAGTCCAGATTGTAGACTGATCTATAGTCCAGACTGTAGACTGATCTATAGTCCAGGCTGTAGGCTGATCTATAGTCCAGGCTGTAGGCTGATCTATAGTCCAGACTGTATACTGATCTATAGTCCAGATTATAGACTAATCTATAGTTTAGACTATAGACTGATCTAAAGTAAAGACTATAGTGCAGACTATAGACTGTACTATAGTCCAAACTAGAGACTAGTCTATTGTCCTGGCTATAGACTGATCTATAGTCCACGCTATAGACTAATCTATAGTCCAGACTAAAGACTGATCTATAGTCCAGACTTTATACTGATAGATTGTAAACTGATCTATAGTTCAAACTGTAGACTGATCTAAAGTCCAGACTATATACTAAAGACTATAGACTACCTACAGTCTAGACTTTAGACTATCTATAGTCCAGGCTACAGAGTGATCTATAGTCCAGTCTATAGACTAATGTATAGTCCAAACTATAGACTGTTCTATAGTACAAACTGTAGACTGATCTATGCTTCAGACTGTAGACTGACCTATAGTCCAGACTATAGACTGATCTATAGTCCAGACTATAGGCTGATCTATAGTCCAGACTATAGGCTGATCTATAGTCCAGACTATAGACTGATCTATAGTCAAGACTATAGACTGGTATATAGTCTCAACTATGTATTGATCTAGTCTATTTACTTATCTATAGTTCAGACTATAGGCTGATCTTTAGTCCAAACTTTATATTGATCTAATCTTAAGTCCAGACAATAGACCGATCTACAATTCAGATTATAGACTGAACTATAGTCCAGACTATTTAATGATCTATAGTCCAGACTAGAGAATGATCTATAGTCCAGACTAGGGAATGATCTATAGTCCAGACTAGAGAATGATCTATAGTCCATACTATAGAATGATCTATAGTCCAGACTATAGAATGATCTATATTCCAGAATATAGAATGATCTATAGTCCAGACTATAGAATGATCTATAGTCCAGACTATAGAATGATCTAAGGTCCAGACTATAGAATGATCTATAGTCCAGACTATAGAATGATCTATAGTTTAGACTATAGAATGATCTATAGTCCAGACTATAGAATGATTTATAGTCCAGACTGTAGAATGATCTATAGTCCAGACTATAGAATGATCTATATTCCAGAATATAGAATGATCTATAGTCCAGACTATAGAATGATCTATAGTCCAGACTATAGAATGATCTATAGTCCAGACTATAGAATGATCTATAGTCCAGACTTTAGACAGATCTATAGTCCAGACTATAGAATGATCTATAGTCCAGACTATAGAATGATCTATAGTCTAGACTATAGAATGATCTATAGGCCAGACTATAGAATGATCTATAGGCCAGACTACAGAATGATCTATAGTCCATACTACAGACTTTATTACTATATTACCATACTACTCTCTTTATTTGTCTTCCTCTCTTTATCTTAAATTTAGATTTCTTTAAATTATTCCAATGAAAGGTCAAACCGATTTCTTTAAATATTTGAACAATAAGTCCATAAATTTACTTCAAGTTTATTTTTCAGTTTTTTTTAATAAAAATAACAAAGAATTTTCTTTATGATTTGCAATAATACGCATATTATATTAATTGTTCCCTAGAAATTTCTTTCTTTCCTTTGGTTTATAAATCAATAAAGAAAGATAAACATTTCCTTACTGTTTATATACAAATTTAAACAAAAACATTTGAGAAAAATAAGATAACATTAAAAAAAATAAAAAAATTATAAATAGAATTTTCAAGATTAAATACTGTAGCAATAAAAAGAAATTAACAAAATATGTGGAAAATTGTTCTTTTTTTCTTTGTTTAAAAAAAGGGTGATTGATTGATTAGAAAGACGGCTGATGGCTCCATGACAGAAACTGAAACCTTTGCTGTTTTAGAAATTTATGATTTTTTTAATTCCTTCAATTTGTATATAAAATTTCTT
Source organism: Lucilia cuprina (assembly GCF_022045245.1). Classification (NCBI taxonomy): domain Eukaryota; kingdom Metazoa; phylum Arthropoda; class Insecta; order Diptera; family Calliphoridae; genus Lucilia; species Lucilia cuprina. Next base: position 45,773,391 of record NC_060953.1, on the reverse strand, counting down.
TTGAATTTTTAATATAATTCTTTTTAAATTTTAAGGAAATTAAATTTTTATTATTTTTATATCCAAAGTAAATAATCTTTGTAGGACTGTCATTGAAAAAATTTATCTTATATTTGTCTTTTTATGTTTATTTTAATCTTAATGAAGTGTTTTTAATTGGTCATAAAGCTATTTGGGTTAAGTAGTTGGGGTTTTACTGTGTAAATTAATAGTTAAGTAAATAGTGGATGGGAAAGTGGTGGCGGTATAAGAAATTAAAAAAAAAAACTTTTATATTAGATATTTCTAAATAAAATGTGACAGTTTTCCTAAAATAGTTTAAGAGTGAAAAATTATTTTATTTTAGTAACAATTGAAGAAGTATTTAAAAATTACTGCTGGGAAAAATAACAAAGTCAATGTTCCAACAATCGGTTCCAATAATAAAACTCCTATATTAAAGGCATTAGACTGATCTTTATTACAGACTATAGAATGATCTTAAGTCCAGACTATTGAATGGTACATAGTTCAGACAGTTCAGTCTGTAAACTGATCTATACTCCAGACTATAGACTTATCTACAGACTATAGGTTGATCTATAGTCAAGACCCTAGATTAATGAAATACAAAATATTAATTGATAAATAGTCCACACTATAAATTTATGTATAATACAGACTGTAGATTGATCTATAAACGAGGCTATAGATTGATCTATAGTAAATACTATAGACTGATCTATAGTTAAGACTATAGACTGATCTATAGCTAAGACTGTAGTTTGACGTATAGTCAAGTCTATAGACTGATCTATAGTCAAGACTATAGACTGTTCTATAGTCAAGACTATAGACTGATCTACAGTCAAGACTATAGACCGTTCTATAGTCAAGACTATAGACTGATCTATAGTCAAGACTATAGACTGATCTATAGTCAAGACTATAGACTGATCTATAGTCAGAACTATAGACTGATCTATGGTCAAGACTATAGACTGACTGATCTATAGTCAAGACTATAAACTGATCTATAGTCAAAACTATAGACTGATCTATAGTCAAGACTATAGACTGATCTATAGTCAAGACTATAGACTGATCTATAGTCAACACTATAGACTGAACTATAGTCAAGACTATAGATGGATCTATAGTCAAGACTATAGACGGATCTATAGTCAAGACTATAGACGGATCTATAGTCAAGACTATAGACTGATCTATAGTCAACACTATAGACTGAACTATAGTCAAGACTATAGACTGATCTATAGTAAATACTATAGACTGATATATAGTGATCTATAGTTAAGACTATAGACTAATCTATAGTTAAGACTGTAGACTGATGTATAGTCAAGACTATAGACTGATCTATAGTCAAGACTATAGACTGATCTATAGTCAAGATTATAGACTGATCTATAGTCAAGACTATAGACTGATCTATAGTCAGAACTATAGACTGATCTATAGTCAAGACTATAGACTGATCTATAGTCAAGACTATAAACTGATCTATAGTCAAAACTATAGACTGATCTATAGTCAAGACTATAGACGGATCTATAGACAATACTATAGACTGATCTATAGTCAAGACTATAGACTGATCTATAGTCAAGACTATATACTGACCTATAGTTAAGACTATATACTGACCTATAGTTAAGACTATAGACTGATATATAGTTAAGACTATAAACTGCTCTATAGTCAAAACTATAAACCGATCTATAGTCAAGACTATAAATTGATTTATAGTCAAGACTATAGACTGATCTTTAGTAAAGACTATAGAATGATCTATAGTCAAGACTATAGACTGATCTATAGTCAAGACTATAGAATGATCTATAGTCGAGACTATAGACTGATCTATAGTCGAGACTATAGACTGATCTATAGTCAAGACTATAGACTGATCTATAGTCAAGACTATAGACTGATCTATAGTCAAGACTATAGACTGATCTATAGTCAAGACTATAGACTGATCTATAGTCAAGACTATAGACTGATCTATAGTCAAGACTATAGTTTGATCTATAGTCAAGACTAGAGACTGATCTATAGTCAAGACTAGAAACTGATCTATAGTCAAGATTATAGTTTGATCTATAGTCAAGACTAGAGACTGATCTATAGTCATGACTATAGGCTGATCTCTAGTCAAGGCTATAAATTGATCTATAGTAAAGACCATAGACTAATCTATAGTCAAGATGATATTCTGGTATAAAATTTCAAGCCAAAAGTATAGATTAATTTATAATCAAAACTACTAGACAGTAGACTGATCTCCATTTTCTTTAGATTGTCTTGCTTGTTCTTTCTCTTTCAAAAATTTATTTAAATTTATTACTTACGTCCTATTGAATAATTGTGACAATAACAAATGCTTACCTGGAAAAAAATTAAAAAAAATAAAAATTAATATTTTAATGTAAAAATTAAAAAAAAACAAATATTAATGTAAAATAAAAAAATACATTTTTTTAACTATTTACCTAAAGTGCTCTCTCTCTCTCTCTCTCTGGTAACACTAACGCTCTCTCTCTTGGGATAAAAAATGTATTTCGTATTTTGGTTTCTTGAAAAGTCTAGTTTATGTTAAAGTGTTTGAAAATCTAGATTTTGAACACAACATTGAAAACAATTGTTGTACCTATTACTATTATCCCGACTTTAGCCAATTTTCAACATTTTTCAACAATTCTTAGTTTTATCAACCATAAATATTTTAATTAGCCTTAAAAAGTCGTCTTGCGTTAAATTGCCTTAATCATTTGACTTCATCTCCTGTTTTTATATAAAAATTTCATTATTGCTAAAAATGGAAAAATAACAAGGCTGCACGTGTCAAATGAATAAAAAAAATGTTCTTCTTCTTCATATTTATACCGGCAAAATTTAAATTGAAAAATATACAAATGGTTGGTCATTTAATCGCAAAACAAGAAGCAATGTAATAGATACTCATACTTAATATAGTAAATGGTTTAAATCTTTCTTTTCTTATCCTGCTCCTCCTGCTTTTAGCTAATACAACATAAAATAAAATTGAAAAATTGCACGATTTAATTTACAATTTTTTTTATTCGTACATTATTGTATGGCAAAACATCAAACAAGTACAAAAACATGTTCAAAACTCTCAAACAATTGTTTTTATTAAAAAAGTGAAATAAAGAAAAAAAAAACATATTTGCAATTTATTCCATTTTAGAATTTTTATTTATTTTTTCAAACAGCTGTTGGCTAAAGGTTAAATTATTAAAAATTATTTCAGTGTAATGTCAAATTTTCATTGAACACAATAACAATGAATGAGAGCAATCATGCTAAACAAAAGAGAATAATAACAACAACAAAAACAACAAGATGTTTGTTTATTTTCCTAGTTGTTGTTTGGCTTTTTTTGAACCATTTTCCAATTGTAAATACATGATTGAGTATTTCAAACAGTGATGCCAATTGTTTACAATTAAAAGGCTTAGAGGGCAACACTATCAAATATGTTATTAAAAAGACAGAACTGGGAATTATTTAGCTAAAATAAAATTAAAACCTAAAGGAGAACTTGGGATACCTTGTAGTTTTCTAAAAAAAATCACTAAAATTTTACAAAAAATACGCTGAATTAGCCATAATTATACTAGACAATGGAAAAAAACATCGTTTCTCTACAGAAACACAAAAAAACATCAAAATTATAGTCCCTCATTTGTAGTAGACCTCTTTAGGCGTTTGTTTTGTTTGTTTGGCTGTCTTTTATCTATTTATCCGTCTACTCATCTATCCCTCTCCTTAACCAGTTAACAAACAAGGAAATAAATACTACAATTGAATTGAAAATTCAAATCTGTGAGTGTGTTTGAGAAGTGAATACGTTGGTTTTTTTTGTCGATTTTGTAATAAATTACTGAAAATTAAAATAGAAATAAAAATAAAAATAGCACGTGCTTAAATACAAGTTATTTTAGTATGAGGGTGTATTTATTTGTTTATTGCAATTATTATTACAAAAGAAAAACAAACACAGATGTAAAATATTAAGACACTGGGTATGGATTTCAAACAAGATTTAAATTAAAACAATAAGACTAGACCATTATGGTCATAACTTAAGAATGAAAGGTTTACAATCGGATACTTGGTCAGATTAAAAATGTGGTCCATAGTCAAGAGTACAACCTGAGATATAGTCAATACTTATGACTGATTTATAGTCAACCCTACAATCTACTATTAATTCAAAACTATAAGCAGATCCATAGTTTAGATAGTCAAGGCAACAGACTATGGACTGAAATATAGTCAAGACTATAGAATGAACTATAGTCAAGACTATAGACTGAGCTATAGTCAAAACAATAGACTGAACTATAGTCAAGACTATAGACTGATCTATAGTCAAGACTATAGACTGATCTATAGTCAAGACTATAGACTGATCTATAGTCAAGACTATAGACTGATCTATAGTCAAGACTATAGACTGATCTATAGTAAAGACTATAGACTGATATTTTGTCAAAACTACAGAATGATCTTTTGTCAAAACTATAGAATGCTCTATAGTCAGACTGATATATAGTCAAGACTATAGACTGATCTATAGTCAAGACTATAGACTGATCTATAGTCAAGACTATAGACTGATCTGTAGTCAAGACTATAGACTGATTTATAATTAAGACTATAGACTGATCTATAGTCAAGACTATAGACTGATCTATAGTCAAGACTATAGACTGATCTATAGTCAAGACTATAGACTGATCTATAGTCAAGACTATAGACTGATCTATACTTCATTCTGTCAACATCTGTTATTTTGACAATTCCCAAATGTCATTTATTTGAGTTATGTGTAACATAAATAAATACTTTAACGAAGCCTTAGTAAATTACATAAGTATACTTAAAAACTATGTAAACTATTTAAAACTTATTTTTTTACATAATAAATGACAACTTAATAAAAAAAAAATACAAGAATATTTTCTTTAACGATAAATTAAACAAACAACAAGCGACACTACTCAGCCAGAAGTTTATTATTGAAGTTTAAATAAATTCTTATGGTTGTTATTATTATAGCTGTAGCTTTAAATGACAATAAATAAACATAAACAGCAACAATATGGAAATATAAACTTCAGAGACAGAAGTGACAGCAACATACAATGAAAAATGTATGTAAGAAAAAAAAAAAAGAAAACAAAATAACAGAAACTTAAGATTGTAATTAAGTTCAACTAGAGTACATATAGGAAAAAAGAAAGACAGTTGAAGAAAACTGAATGTCAAATAGAGAGACAGACAGACGGATGGATGGACGAACGAACGAACTGACAGATTCATTGTTGCAAAACACCAACATCAACAACAACAAAAACATGCATAATGATGAAAACCTATACTTAAAGTTAAGATTTTTCCTCTTTCATGTCAAAAACATCTTTAATTTTTCTCACATCTTTCTCTCTGTAGTGAAGTTAAAGGCTAAGGCATGTTTAGTATGTAAAGTAGAGAGTAGAGTTTTACTCAAGTTTTTCCCTATAAAGAAAATAAATATAAGGCAAACATGCATAAAAGCGCATCAAAAAATAGAATAAAATAGGCAAACAAACGATTTAGCAAAAATAAAAAAAAAAAACTAAAATTTTTTGTAGGAAGTTAGGCCCAAGTGTCAATGCTCTAGTTGTAAACAAGAACAGCAGCAACAACAATATTATAATACAAATACTTATAGGCCTTTAGGCTTTATAATAGAAAAAAAATAAGCCTAGAACATAAAACTTTAGTCATTCACATATTGTGTGCATTTTGCTAAACATTTTTTCAAACAATTAATTACTTCTAGTTAACAAGGTCATTAAAAAGTTAATAATTTGCATATTTTACAAAAAAAATAATTGCTGCCATAAATTTTCTTTACACCCTGTATAAGCAGGCAAATTTTTATTTAAATTATCGTTTAATGTTGCAAAGTGCATTGCTCTGTGTAGAAAAGATCATTAGAGGCCATTTACACTGGGGGCAAAAAAACGAAGACTAGTTTAAAACACTATAGAAAAGTCTTGATTATCTATCAGCCCACAGTTTTGAATACAGACTGTCGATCAATCTAAAACAATAACTATTTCTCAGCCTATAAGCCTGACTATACATCAGTCTGTATTAATCCTTAGATAATCTTGACTATAGATCAGTCTATAGTCTTGACTATAGATCAGTCTATAGTCTTGACTATAGATCAGTCTATAGTCTTAACTATAGATCAGTCTTTAGTCTTGACTATAGATCAGTCTATAGTCTTGACTATAGATCAGTCTATAGTCTTGTCTATAGATCAGTATATGACTATAGATAAATCTAAAGTCTTGACTATAGATCAGTCTTGATCAGGCTTGACTAAGAACTGTCTATAAGAGTGACTTTAGCTCAGCTTATAGACTTGACTATAAATCAGACTACAGCCTTCACTATCAAACATAATAAAGATCAGTCAATAGCCTTGACTATTAATAAGTGTATAGTCTTTAATCTATAGTGAGGACCTGATCTATAGTCTATAGTCCTGACTATAGATCAGTCTATAGTTTTGACTATAGATCAGTCATAGTCTTGACTATAGATCAGTTTATAGTCTTGAATATAGATCAGTCTACAGTCTTCAATATAGATCAGTATATGACTATATATAAGTAAAAGTCTTGACTATAGATAAGTCTAAAGTTTTGACTATAGATAAGTCTAAAGTCTTGATTATAGATGAGTCTAAACTCTTGACTATACATAAGTCTAAAGTCTTGACTATAAATCAGAATGCAGTATATTGTCTTTACTATAGATCAGTCTATAATCTTGACTATAGATCAGTCTACAGTCTTGTATAATGTATAATTAGTCTATAGTCTTAACAAAAGATCACTCTATAGACTTAACTAAGAAGTTTCTATAGGCTTGACTTTAGATCAGTCTATAGACCTAACTATCAATCAGAATACAGCCTTCATTATCGAACAGCCTCAATAGTATTGACTATTAATCAGTGTATAGTACTGGTTAAGAATCAGTCCATAATCTTGAAATAGATGAGTGTATGATCTTGACTTAGAATAGTCTATAGTCTTGATTTTACATCATTCTATAGTTCTGACTACAAATCAGTCTATGGTCCTGACTACAGATCAGTCTTTAGTCTTGATAGCACTTTATAGTTAATATTTTAAAGAAAATCTTTGCTAATGTGAACACATCATATTACATCAATATCATTAGTTGCCTCATGTGTATATTTATCATTGTCTCTCTACATAGAATCTTTATAGTTATGGCAACATTGAATGACGCTTGGTTGAATTTAGACAAAAACCGACAATTGTTGTTGCCACATTCTATATCCGTACGGAATACGTAATATGTATAACATACTCCCATTACTGGGACGACTATTATGACTTAAAAACAAACAAAAAATTGCACTTCAATTGTATTGTTACAGAAAATTCTGCAAGTTTTTTATAAATTAAAAAAGTTTTTTTTTTTTTTTTTATATATAAAACAATTAGGTCTGTAGTACTAATACAACAACTAGCTACTACTTTAGACTACAAGTTTCTGGAGTACTTTTTTCTTAAAAAAAATAACTTTAAATATTTTGTAAGTTAAGAGTAAAAACAATAGAATAACTTAGACTTTTTTTAAATTTTTGTTTCATTTCAAAAATTCATTAAAAATTTTAATTAAATTTTAAATTTTCAAAATTACTTTTTAAATATTCTTTAAAGATTTAAAATTTTAATTACAAACAAATGAGTAATTACATGTTGCACTAAAATATTACATTTTACACAACACACAAAGGGATTTCAACCCTATTTTAAAACAAATAATAACAATGAACCTGTACATGATTTTGTGCTAATAAATTTATTTTTCCCCATTATGATATTTTTGTATATGACAAATCTAAATTTCTTTTATACTCATTCACACAATATAATAACCATGACTCACAAAAAAGGTTAAACTGTTTGTTTAACAAGAAAATGAGTCAAAAATTTATAACTCAACTCAAATTGTAAAACATTGAAATTGCTACTTTTTAAGAAGTGATCACTAGTAAGGAATTAAGGAAATTAAGAGAAATAACATTTTCCTACTTTCAATCTATAGTCATGACTATAAAGATCGGTTTATAGCCAAGACTGTAGATTAGTGTATAGGCAAGATTGTAGATCAGTCTGTAGGGAAGACTACACATTAGTCTGTCGTCAAGACTATAGATCATCCTGTGGTCGAGATTATAAATCAATCTATAGTCAAGACTACAGATCAATCTATTGTAAAAGACTGTAGATCAGTCTATAGTCAAGACTATAGATCAGTCTATTATCAAGACTACAGATCAGTCTATAGTCAAGACTACAGATCAGTCTATAGTCAAGACTATAGATCAGTCTATAGTCAAAACTATAGTAAAGACAATAGATCAATCTATAGTCAAGACTATAGATTAGGCTATAGTCAAAACTATAGATTAGGCTATAGTCAAGACTATAGATCAGTCTATAGTCAAGACTATAGATCAGTCTGTAGTCAAGACAACAGATCAGTCTATAGTCAAGGCTATAGATCAGTCTATAGTCAAGACTATAGATCAGTCTATGGTCAAGACTATAGATCAGTCTATAGTCAAGACTATAGATCAGTCTATAGTCAAGACTATAGATCAGTCTATAGTCAAGACTATAGATCAGTCAATAGTCAAGACTATAGATCAGTCAATAGTCAAGACTATAGATCAGTCAATAGTTAAGACTATAGACTGATCTATAGTGAAGACTATAGATCAGTCTATAGTCAAGACTATATCAGTCTATAGTCAAAACTATAGATCAGTCTATAGTCAAGACTATAGATCAGTCTATAGTCAAGACTATAGATCAATCTATAGTCAAGACTATAGATCAGTCTACAGTCAAGACTATAGATCAGTCTATAGTCTAGACTATAGATCAGTCTATAGTCAAGACTATAGATCAGTCTATAGTCAAGACTATAGATCAGTCTATAGTCAAGACTATAAATCAGTCTATAGTCAAGACTATAGATCAGTCTATAGTCAAGACTATAGATCAGTCTATAGTCAAGACTATAGATCAGTCTATAGTCAAGACTATAGATCAGTCTATAGTCAAGACTATAGATCAGTCTATAGTCAAGACTATAGATCAGTCTATAGTCAAGACTATAGATCAGTCTATAGTCAAGACTATAGATCAGTCTATAGTCAAGACTATAGATCAGTCTATAGTCAAGACTATAGATCAGTCTATAGTCAAGACTATAGATCAGTCTATAGTCAAGACTATAGATCAGTCTATAGTCAAGACTATAGATCAGTCTATAGTCAAGACTATAGATCAGTCTATAGTCAAGACTATAGATCAGTCTATAGTCAGGGCTATAAATCAGTTTATAGTCAAGACTATAAATCAGTTTGTAGTCAAGACTATAAATCAGTTTACAGTCAAGACTATAAATCAGTCTATAGTCAAGACTTTATATCAGTCAATAGTCAAGACTATTGATCAGTCTAAAGTCAAGACTATAAATCAGTTTATAGTCAAGACTATAAATCAGTCTATAGTCAAGACTATAGATCAGTCTATAGTCAAGACTATAGATCAGTCTATAGTCAAGACTATAGATCAGTCTATAGTCAAGACTATAGATCAGTCTATAGTCAAGACTATAGATCAGTCTATAGTCAAGACTATAGATCAGTCTATAGTCAAGACTTTATATCAGTCTATAGTCAAGACTATTGATCAGTCTATAGTCAAAACTATAGATCATTCAATAGATCAGTCTATAGTCAAAACTATAAATCAGTCTAAAGTCAAGACTATAAATCAGTTTATAGTCAAGACTATAAATCTGTCTAAAGTCAAGACTATAGATCAGTCTATAGTCAAGACTATAGATCAGTCTATAGTCAAGCCTATAGATCAGTCTATAGTCAAGACTATAGATCAGTCTATAGTCAAGACTATAGATCAGTCTATAGTCAAGACTTTATATCAGTCTATAGTCAAGACTATTGATCAGTCTATAGTCAAAACTATAGATCATTCAATAGATCAGTCTATAGTCAAAACTATAGATCATTCAATAGATCAGTCTATAGTCAAAACTATAAATCTGTCTAAAGTCAAGACTATAAATCAGTTTATAGTCAAGACTATACCTCAGTCTATAGTCAAGACTATTACACCCGCTTTGCAATCGGCAAAATAAAAAAGTTGACTCATTATGAATGATGATAATGAGAATAAGATTTTGTTTTCTTATTTTTTTTTTAAAAACAACAAAAAATAAACAATATATTTTTTAATTTCTCATACTTATTTGCTAATAAAATGAAGAAAAAAATAAACAAAATATCACGTTTTATATTTGTTTTCTTAGTACAGCTATAACAACACCTCTCTCTCCCCCGCTATTATTATATTACTCCAGAGTATTAATTATCCCTATGGCATAATAAAAAGCAACATATGTAAAATTAAAATTAATAATAAAAGGGGAACATTTTAATTATTTTATATTGCTTAGCAAAATAAAGGGAAGTAAAGAAGATAATAAAATTGCTGAAGAAAATATTTAAAAAAGGGAGAGATTACCCTTTTTCAATTTCAATATGGCTTAAAAAGTTTTGCAATTATTGCAAAATTTTCAACAATTTAATGTGCTAATTAAAATGGTATTATTAAAATAATAGAAATTTAATTTAACATAAAAATTTGTTATAGTTTGCTAAAACAGATTTTTTTATTTTATAAAAACATACTTGATGGTTGAACATTTTATGTTTTAAATGTTTCCCTTTACAATGTTCACAACTTTTGACGTGATTAACACATTTGTAAGTTGTTTTCATTTTTTGTTTTTTGGAACACATAAAAAGCATTAATGTTTTTCACCCGTTCATTGTTTACGTTTTTCCTTTAGTTGGGTTCGTTGCCATTGTATTTGCAAACTAAGGCAGACAGTCATGTTAAACGTACAACTTTGTTATACATAATATGTATTTGAAACAATGAATTTGTGCTCTTTTTTAACAACATAATCTTTATGTTTTTAACGAAAGAAAACAAGGTCTATAGTATATAGAGTACAAGTGTATTGCAAATAAGCTATAGCTGCAATATAAGCAACAAAATAAGCAACATTGTTATCAACAATATTTAGTCTTGGCTATAGAGCAACATAGTCTTGGCTATAGATCAGTATATAGTCTTGATTATAGATCAGTCTATAGTCTTGACTGTAGATCAGTCTATAGTCTTGACTATAGATCAGTCTGTAGTCTGGACTATAGATCAGTCTTTAGTCTTGGCTATAGGTGAGCCTATAGTGTTGGCTATAGATCAGTCTATAGTTTTAGCTATAGATCAGTCTATAGTTTTGACTATAGATCAGTCTATAGTCTTGACTATAGATCAGTCTATAGTCTTGACTATAGATCAGTCTATAGTCTTGACTATAGATCAGTCTATAGTCTTAACTATAGATCAGTCTATAGTCTTGACTATAGATCAGTCTATAGTCTTGAATATAGATCAGTCTATTGTCTTGACTATAGATCAGTCTATAGTCTTGGGTATAGATCAGTCTATTGTCTTGACTATAGATCAGTCTATAGTCTTGGGTATAGATCAGTCTATAGTCCTGACTATAGATCAGTTTATAGTCCTGACTATATATCAGTTTATAGTCCTGACAATAGATCACTCTATAGTCCTGACTGTAGATCAGTCTGTAGTCTTGACTATAGATCAGTCTATTGTCTTGACTATAGATAACTCTATAGTTTTAGCTATAGATCAGTCTATAGTCTTGACTATAGATCAGTCTATAGTCTTGACTATAGATCAGTCTATAGTCTTAACTATAGATCAGTCTATAGTCTTGATTATAGATCAGTCTACAGTCTTAACTATGGATCACTCTATAGTCTTGGGTATAGACCAGTCTATAGTCTTGGCTATAGATCAGTCTATAGTCTTGACTATAGATCAGTCTATAGTCTTGACTATAGATCGAACTACAGTCTTGACTATAGATCATTCTATAGTCTTGACTATAGATCAGTGTATAGTCTTGACTATAGATCAGTCTATAGTCTTGACTATAGATCAGTCTATAGTCTTGACTATAGATTAGTCTATAGTCCTGACTGCAGATCAGTCTATGGTCTTGATTATAGATCAGTCTATGGTTTTAACCATATATCAGTCAAGCGTTTGTTGTTTTTGGAACATAACACCATACCCCCTTAAAAAGGAAACAATAATTATAAAAATTGTATATGTAAATTTTAATGTTTTCTTTTGTGCTCTGTTCCTCGTATTTTTTTTTTTTTTTTTTTTTTTTTTTTGGACAAATTATGATGTTGAAACAAAACTTAATGATGTTTTTCTCTAAAAAAATAAATATATATTTTTTCCTCAAACAATATACCCACGCCTATAGCAGCAGCAAAGCAACTAAAAATTTTACATTTTCAAACTGAGGTTAAATGTTGGTTTAACTGCAAACCAAAAAATCCAAGAATCAAAAATAAAACAAATCGAAAAGAAACTAAAATAAGGGACAACTGCCGCCTGACACACAGGAAACTGTGGTAATTTGTCACTATTTGGGAGTGTTTTTTGTATGAGTGAAAAAAAATATAAAATTGTGCAACTTAAAATTTATAGCCGACTATAAATTGTAAGTATGATTGCATGAAGGAATATGTTGCAAGTGGCAACTTACAAAAGGCATAAGAGGAACTAAACTTAAATAAGGAGCATTTTTAAGTTGCAACGAAATAAATAAATTTTATTAAAAATCATTTCAACAATTGAAATATTTGGGAAAATTGGGCGTTAAGAAAATTTACTGAAATAAATTAAATTAATGATATAGCTCCCTTAATGGGTAAGACCTTTAAAGTGTGCCTATAAGGGAGACTGTTTTTCTAAAAAAATGCACTCCAAAATAGACAGAGAAGTATGTCTACACTACAGAAGATGTCTCAATAAATTAGATTCCATATCTGTAGAAAAAGTTCATCTGGAGTTCATCTAAAGGAGATACTTTATCAGCAGAAAAAATCTTTTTTAAAGGATGAGAGGAATATATCAGTACAAAAAGTGTCTCTAAAAGACACATTTTATCTAAAGAGATACTCTATTGAAAATATCTTCAAGAGAAACTTTTTGTTTAGAAAAACAATCTCTCTAAAAGAAAGCTACCTTTTTTAAGGATCTCTCTCTTCTTTTTTATCAAAAAAGTCTTTCTAAAAGAGAACCTTTTTCTATCAAAAAAATTTTTCTAAAAGAGACACTTTTTCTATCAAAAAAAAATTTTTCCAAAAAAAAAAACTTTTTCAATCAGAAAAGATACACTTTTCCTATCAGAAAAGTTTCTCTAAAAGAAACACTTGTTCTATCAAAAATTTTTCTCTAAGAGAGAAACTTCTTATATCACAAAAATCTCTCTAAAAGAGACACTTTTTCTATTAGGAAAGTCTCTCTAAAATAGAAATTTTTTATATCTTTCAGAAAAGTCTCTCTACAAGAGACACCTTTTCTATCAGAAAAGTCTCTCTAAAAGAGACATTTTTTCTATCAGAAAAGTCTCTCTATAAGAGATACTTTTTCTATAAAAATTTCTTTCTAAAAGAGACTAATTTTCTATCAATAAAGTCTCTCTAAATGAGACTCTTTTTCTATCAAAAAATCTCTAAAAGAGACTCTTTTTCTATAAAAAAGTCTCTCCAAAAGCAACACTTCTTTGATAAAAATGTCTCTTTCTTTTTCTATCAAAAAAGTCTTTCAAAAATAAAAATAAAAAGGTAAAAGAGAAAATTTTTCTATTAAAAAGGTCTCTCTAAAAGATACACTTTTTCTATCAAAAAAGTTACTCTAAACGAAACACTTTTTCTATTAGAAAAGTCTCTCTAAAAGAAAAACTTTTTGTATCAGAAAAGTTTCTCTAAAAGAGACTATTTCTATCAGAAAAGATTCTCTAAAAGTGGCACTTTTTCTATCAAAATAGTCTCTGTAAAAGAAACACATTTTCTATAAAAAGTCTCTATAAAAAAGATACAATATTTCTATCAATGACGTCTCTTTAAGAAAAACGATTTTTCAATAAAAAAGTCTCTCTAAAGAAAACACGTTTTCCATAGAAACGATTCCTCAAGGAATACCCTATTTATATAAAAAATTCTCTGCAAAGAAGATCCTACTTCCCATAGAAAAAGTCTATCTAAATGTCATACATTTTTTATTAAAAAATCTCTCTATAAAAGAGACTTTTTCTATAAAAAACATAAAGAGACACTTTTCTATAAAAAAACATAATTTTTTATATAAAAAGCAGCTCAACTTTCTCTCTAGAAAAGTCTCTCTTATGAAAAACCTTTTCTTAAGAGAATGTTGAATGTAAGGAAATTGTAAGGGATGATAACACCCTCAAATAAGAGACAATTTTCAGGCATCAGAAATCAATCTTTTAAATTAAATTTCAGAAATAACAATTACGACTTTAATCTAATTCTCAAATAAGTTACATTTCTAAAGATATGTCATAAATTTTTCAGCTACCAAATTTATACCAACGTTTTTTTCTTCAAACTAACCCCCTTTAAGAAAATATTTTTCACAACCCTCTAACTTCCAATTAATGTCACATGGTTTAAGATTTTAAACTTAAAATTTGACAAATTACAAAGAGATGTTTTCATAAATTTAAATATTACTGTCAATTATCAACAAAAATCCTCTGAAAATATCCTTAAAGAGACCAAAAAACACCCACAGTTTTTTTTTCGTAACAACAAAAGGAATTTTTCTATATAAACATAAAAAAACAACCCAGAACAGCCCGAACATCATTAAACTCCCCACACATAAAGATGGATGGATGTGGATAGATGAGTCATCATTATTATTTTTATGGAATATTTATGTGTATGACTAATACATGATGTGGATGAAGTATATAGAAAATGGCAAAAAAAATATATGTATGTATATGTGTGGAATTGTGGGTGTTTTTACATCCCTTAACAATTGCAACTAAATAATATGAACAAAGAAATAATGGTTGTAAAGAAATACATACACATATTGATATTTTAATATAAATTTAAAAAGCATTGTAAAGTAATGTCAGTTTGATTTGCTGTAGGAATTAAATGTCCTTGTAATTTTTTTTTTTTTTTTGGCAAATATTATTTGGATGATTTTTTCTTTTTTGAGTTGAAATAAAATTTATGCAAAATTATGTAGAGGCAAAAATCAACCCCTTAATCAAGTGCTTACAAGTGCCAGGACTAATTAATGATTTTAAAGTTATAAAAAGGGTAAAAAGTAATATAATAATCAGAGTTTAACATAAATTTTGATAGGACTTTTTTAATATTATTAAAAAGTCTGGGTGATCCGTCATCATTCACGAAAATTGTAATTTGAAATAAAATATTGACTACAAACTACAATCTGTAGGTTAGTCTATAGTCTAGTCTACAGTCTAGTAGTCTATAGTCTAGTCTACAGTCTAGTAGTCTATAGTCTAGTCTATAGTCTAGTCTATAGTCTAGTCTATAGTCTAGTCTATAGTCTAGTCTATAGTCTAGTCTATAGTCTAGTCTATAGTCTAGTCTATAGTCTAGTCTATAGTCTAGTCTATAGTCTAGTCTATAGTCTAGTCTATAGTCTAGTCTATAGTCTAGTCTATAGTCTAGTCTATAGTCTAGTCTATAGTCTAGTATATAGTCTTGTCTATAGTCTAGTCTATAGTCTTGTCTATAGTCCAGTCTATAGTCTAGTCTATAGTCTATCTATAGTCTAGTCTATAGTCTAGTCAATAGTCTAGTTTATAGTCCAGTTTATAGTCGAGTCCATAGTCTAGTCTATAGTCTAGTCTATAGTCTGTTTTGTTATAATTTTATAGTTTTATTATCCTTAATATTCTTTATTAAATTGTGTAATAATTTATATTTCAACTAATCTTTTCTCTTTTTTTCTTTACAGGTAAGCAAAAACAAGAACTTTTTATGCAACTTAAATAAGATATTAAGTAAGTTTTATTAAAAAAGCAAAGATTTTTAAGTTTTTTTTTTGTAAATTTAAAATATAACAAAACTTTCACTTAAATTTGAAAACAATAAAGTTAATTATCTCAAAAAAAAAAAAAAAAACAAATATTTGCTTCTGAAAGACCACCTGTTGTTAGGTTTTTTAAATAAATTAAATTAATATATAAAACATATGTTTGCTAAAAAAAACCTAGAAAAAAATTAAAATAAATAATTTGTTTTTAGCTATTTTTCTTAATTATAAAATAATTAACAATAACCAAACTTATTTGGTTATGCCTTTTTTTAGATAATTTGTAAACGCTTTTGTTTGCTAAATATTGAAGAAAAAAACTGTAATGAATCATATCATTTTACTATTCGCATTGAATATTGTTGTTGGTTTTTTGTTTTTAAATCTATGATGACACATTTCAATATTTCAAGGAAATAAAAATTAGTTATTTTGCTTTATTTTTTTATTGGTTTATGGTTGTTGTCACCTGTAGATTAAAATTCATTAAAATGGTTTTGTTATCAGTTCAAAGATAAAAAACCGTTAATGAAATTTATATTTTATTTAAGCAAAAATTTCATAATTAATAAAATTAGTTTAAAGAAAACTGTTGATTGCAAAAAACAAAATGACTTTAGATTGGCAACACTTGCAATTAACTCAACAGTTAAAGGTAAACAATGATAACTATGGTTGCCAGATTATTTTGTTACAAAAGCTTTTAATAATGTTCCTATGTTTTTTTCTTCTCTTTCATTTCTCGACATATTGAAAGAGTGTCAGAGAGTTGCCAATTTGAGTGAAAATAAAGACACAATGAGTGGCAATTGCAATGCAATTGAGGTTTGCTTGTTAAATAACGAAAATTTATAACAAAAAATAAATAGTTTTATATATTTTAAACATTTTTTGAAGTTTTTGTTTAAATTTATACTTTACATATTTCCATTATTTCTCTACACTTCCTTGTGTTTTCTTTCATTTTTCTAATTGCAGTCATTTTGGCTCTTAAGACCTTTTTACACTTGTCATCTACATTAAAAACACATTTTTTCCATAATTTATTTCCTTATTTACATTATGTTATTTGTATGTTTTTTTTAAAGCTATTTTGTGGTTTATCAATAAAACCATCAATCAAAAATTTTTTTAAAATAAAATGATCTTGAAAATTTCATTTAAATCATTTTATTAAAGTAGGTTTCTCAGATAATAAGTATGTGTTCATAATTTGTAAGAAAATTTATAAATAATAACATTACAAATTATTTTAGAACTTAATACTTAAATAATACATAATATTTTTTTCTAAAAAGGCCATTTTTCAATTTTTTGTAAATTATTTCTATTTTCTTAATTATTTGTTAAGAAACGTGACAGAATGTTATTTTCGTATAAAATTTATTAAATATTTTATTTAATTAAAAATATAAGTTTTAGAAATATTTAAAAAAATCTAAAGTTCTAACAGTTTCTAAGGACATTATTATAATAAGAGCATTTTAACACGTCTGTCTGTCCGTCTGTTCGCCCCTAAGGCATGTTACTTTGATGAAAGATCCAATTTCGATGTGAATACAATTTCAGGAGATGAAATGTATTACCAATATCTCTAGTCTGCCAAGACTATATACTGTTGTTGATCAAACAAATTCCTACATCCTTTGTCACATTGATTCGACATACAGATGGATTCTGATTTGTTGGCTCGGTATTTTGGACCACCAAATATGTCTCTGTTGTTTAGACAATGCAACAGATCTTTGTGTTGGTTTTGTGCTTGAGGGAGAAAAATCTGCCTGAGCGGATCATTAGATGATGGGAACGCTAGGCCGTCACTCATGACAACGCATATACCTGATGGTCCATTTAGATGTTAAATATATATTATTCATGACGTGAGAATACCTCTAAACATTTCATAAAATAGGTTGTTGTCTCACTTTTTTGAATTTTTAAAAGCTTCCTGGGTATATTGCCTCCTTGTTAGACGATTTCATATAAAATCAGAAGAAATCATCGTAATTTATAAAAAGTTTAAAAGTCTCAGAAACGAATTCCCTTTGTGTGAATTCTTTCATGATATCTATTTTTACATTAAAACAGTCATTATATTACAAGGTTACCAGATCTTTATAAAACTTCCTGTCTAAATTTTCGTTGTTAGACGAATTAATCGGAAGAACTTATTGTAATTTATAAAGAGTTTAAGTCTCGAAAATGAATTTACTTTGTGTGAATTTTCTTTAATATTTTTATAATAAAACAGAAATTCTAACAATGTTGCCAGATCTTTATACAATTTTCATACATTTTGTAAACATGAGAATAATATTTTCGGAATAATTAGCTTTTAACAACATGGAAAAGAAGAAAAAGTTAAATTGAGCCGACAATTTAGCTGCCGCCGTTAATTTCTATAATAAGCCGCCGCTGATAATTTTTTGTATCGGCATCAGAGATACCAGCCGAAACGGCTCAAATCGGCGGCGGCTGGCCGCCGGTAATATTTTTTAATCGCCGTCGATCATTTTGCATCGGCTTGTATCTCTGTTCGGCATGGAGTTACAGTTCTATTGAAATTTTTCATTTCAACACATAGTTGCATAATTTAGTATTTATTTTTGACATAATACCCCAACAATAAGTTGCCATACTTATAAATTTATTTAATGAAACTCCTAAATGACCTTGCAAGATTTCATTAATTTAAAATTTATTTTATAATAACATTTTTTTAAGGTTTGGTTTGTTATAGATTCCTTTCATTTCTATTCAAATTAATTTTCAACTTTACATAATAATGAATTAAATTGTTTATGTTAATTTGTTATTGTTTTTAAACTATATAGAGTTATAGTTTAAAAAAACGTACTAAACAAAATTAATGTTAATAAATAAAAGCGGATATATATTATAAGATTTAATATATATATTTTTTATATATGTATGTATATACAAATTGTCTCTATATGCATATGTATATGTATAGAAGTATTTTATTGTTGTTGATATAAAATGTAACTACCCAGCAGTTCGGCAAAGAGTCAATGCATACGAAAAAGACAACAATTTCTACTAATAGTTAACCACCTGGATGATCGTAATCCGTATGTTTTGGGTCATTCTTCACGAATGTACTTTGTAATCGAGAATGAAGACAGTCGTCACTTTAGTGTCCTCTTTGTAAGCGGGAGCGAAGACAGTCGTCTCTTTGCTGTCCTCAAGTAACATAGAGATTATACTCTTAAAAGTATGTAGTTTTTTTGTTGTACTTCCGAAAGTAGTTATTTTACACATCTTTTGGAGAAATAACTTTCTACTAATATGCCACCATCCGGTTGACTCAAATTTGTATGTTTCGGGTCACTCGTCACATTATTGTCCCATAGTATTCTAGAAAGTAGACACTTTAAATTTTTAAATTTTAGTTTCATTAATATCTTACTACCTGGCTGACTCCAATTCGTATGTTTTTGGTTTTACGTCACAAATAAACTCTTTGTAATCGAAAATGAAGACAGTCGTCACTTTAGTGTCCCCTTTGTAAGCGAGAGCGGAGGCAATCGTCTCTTTACTGCCTCTTTGTAGAGTGACGATTGACTTCCTCGTAGGACAAGCCCATGTTAAAATGGTTGGTCACCTGGGTAGTCAGGTGGCTAGGGGCTACCACAAGTGGTAGGTTGAATGGTCAGTTCGGGACTGTCCCGTCGAACTGCTGGGTAATAATGCTTTAAAAAAGTAACTATGTGCAGCTGCAATCATGTTTAATTTATTAAAATTACAACAATGACTCTTGTAAATTTTTTGTGCTTTTGTGGAAAAGAAAAATTCTTTTCAATAAATTAAAAAAAAAAAAAAAAAACATTAGTATATTATTTAAAGCAAGACGAGTATATACAGAGTAAAGTTATAGACAATTTCATAAACAGTTGGCTAGCATTGTTATACTTAGTGTTAATACATATATTTCTTTATGTATATTGTCAACACTATCTTTGCTTAGTTTATTACTAGTATGGCAACTCAAAACCAATATGAAACAGAATGATGCCAACTAAAAGTTTTAAAAGCACTTGATGGTTGTTAAAAAAGCTATTTTGTTTTTCAAAAAGAGCGCTCATTAGGTTCCTCTGCTTGTTTGTTATAAAACTTATAATGAAAATATAAGAACTGTTTTATTTCTGTACAACTAGTTCTTTTATAACAATCTATAGTTTGACTATGAAATATTCTTTCCTAGTTACTAAGTAAACTATCTGTCTTTTGCTTAAATAGTAACATGTGTGTGTGTGTCTTTGCCTATAAAACCCTGTATTTTATGCAATAAAATATTTTATTTTATATATTTTCCACCCAACACTTGTTGTATTGTTGCCTGAGAAGAACTAGTTAACATTTGCTGTTTCCTCGTTTCGTGTGTTTTAATTTTTTTGCATTTAACCCCTAGTTTTTGCCATTTTATGTAGTTTGCAGATGACAGGGGAGTGTGTTAGTGTTTTATTTTCCTGTTTTGTTAAATTGCTTGCATTACATTTCATGCATGCATTCATCCTTTTGTAATCTTATTAAATCCTCTTAAAATTATATGATGATTATGCAGTTATTTTTAGTTTATGTCGGTGAAATGACGCCTGGGTGGGAAAATGTTAAAAAATGGAGATTTTATTTCATATGTGATATCAAAATAAGGGTTCCCGTTATGTTAAAGAGAAATGTTTTAAAGGATTTTGTAAATATATGTTGGATTTAATGCAGCAACAAAACACATTTTATGCATAATGTTATCCTTAGATAAAAATCAATTTTATTTTGACAACTTTTGTTCTTATCAATGTTGCCATATTATGTTAACTTTTCATATATTTTGTAAACAAAACTAAAGGTTCATACAACGGGAATGTTAAAGGAATAACCAGATTATAAACTGAACAATAGACTAGACTATAGACTAGACTATAGACTAGACTATAGACTAGACTATAGACTAGACTATAGACTAGACTATAGACTAGACTATAGACTAGACTATAGACTAGACTATAGACTAGACTATAGACTAGACTATAGACTAGACTATAGACTAGACTATAGACTAGACTATAGACTAGACTATAGACTAGACTATAGACTAGACTATAGACTAGACTATAGACTAGACTATAGACTAGACTATAGAAAACTATTAAAAAAATAAATAGTTTTTAAAAAACGCTACAAAACTCCAACCGCTGTTTAAAATCTCCAAATTTGCAGTTAAACACTAAAGCGTCAGATTTGACGGCAAAACCCAAAAATTAGCAACAGTGTTTATAACAAATATAACGAATTTGCTGCACTTTTCTCAACTTGTCCATGATTCTACCTTACATAGATTCCCCTTGACAAAAGTCCAATTTCTACAAGGTCAAGTAAGAGGCCAAAAGTTCGGAGAATTTTTAATATTTTCAATATATTAAGTATGATCGATTTTTTTTTGAAATTTTAAACATGTATTTGTAATTTTTTGCCAAAAATACTAACATAAAGCTCTTTTAGTTTTAAGACCACTACTTAAAGGTATGCATTCTTTCAATGTCATTGCAACAAACAAAGTATAACTCTTGTCTTTAAGACATTTGGTTTTTGCATTAAGTTTATATTAACAATTTTTTTAAATCATAATTTAATATTCACGTTGCACAAATTGGTTGAAGGTAAAAGCTTTAGTATAAAAATAAATAAATTTTCAAACAATAATAATAAAAAATGCAATAAGTGAGTGACAAGAATCATAATTAATATGATAGACTGGCGAATAATTTTTAAAAGGCATAACATTCCTTGTTTAAAATACTATAAAAAAATTGTTTGTAAAATATAAAAAAAGAACATAAAAGAAAAACAAAAGTATAGAAAGAATAATAATAATACACAAGATGTGAGTAATACCAGACATTACTAATAAACTAGTATATAAATATACATATTTTTTTAAATTAAAATATAATTAAATTTATTGAGATTTATTTTTCAAAAGCAATATGTAATAAAATTGTGCTGTAGTTTTGTGTTCAGCATTTCCGTTTTTTATGGTAATTTCCGCTCTAGCTTTTTTTCTTTATTGACAATATCATGAAAAGGAAATCAAGTACTTTTTCAAGTCATTGCCTCAATCTTAAGCATGTATCATACTACACAAACAAGCAAGTGCATGTCCAAAAAATGAACTCTGTTTAGATTGAAAGTATGTGAAGAAGTACTTTTTACTTTTGGCAATAAAGAATCTTATATAAAAGTCCTCCAAATTTTACGGAAAGACCCTGAATAGACCCTTTCGTTATAGAAATACATATTCCCTAAGGCCTCTGACATGACTAAAACCCAATGACGGGCGGACATACAAATAAACGGATAGACAAGAACTTAAATATATAAATAGTATAGTGTTAGTTCAGTTCTAGTTTAATTCTAGTTCAGTTCTAGTTTAGTTCTAGTTCAGTTCTAGTTCAGTTCTAGTTCAGTTCTAGTTCAGTTCTAGTTCAGTTCTAGTTCAGTTCTAGTTCAGTTCTAGTTCAGTTCTAGTTCAGTTCTAGTTCAGTTCTAGTTCAGTTCTAGTTCAGTTCTAGTTCAGTTCTAGTTCAGTTCTAGTTCAGTTTTAGTTCAGTTCTAGTTCAGTTCTAATTCAGTTCTAGTTCAGTTCTAATTCAGATCTAGTTCATTTCATACAGGATCCACGATCAACATTTTGATATGTTACAAATGGACTGACAAACTCAATACTACGCCAATATCATTTTAATATTGGTTATAAAAAGGGTGTAGTTTTACAATATTACATTAGTTTTAGTTGTTTCTTTTTATTTATTGTTCTTTATAAATTACTTTAAAACTCCCAGAGGAAATGATATTGAAAATCAATATCGTTACAAAGATTGTTTAAATATTGCCAAACGTGTAACTTACAAAGTGGTGGGTTTGTTAAGAATTTGCTTTATAAACCCTGCAGTTTTCAAAGGTTCATCTTGCACGTTTATTTTTTCATTTTTATGACTTTATCAATTACTTTTTCACTTCCAAAGGGAATTATATCGAAAATTAAGTTCATTACTAAGATTGAGGATTACATATCGAAAGGTTTAGGAAATTCGTATCTTTAAAGGTACAATATTTTTACAACGCTTGAATCGAAGAATTTGTTAGAGAATGGTTAGAAATTTAAATTTAAAATCTATAATTTAGTACAATACCACTTCTATAACACACTACTTATCTGACCACTAGTATCCTTTAAAGTAGTTTATTGAAGCTTGAATTATAATAAAGACAGTTTCTTTTTGCAAAATTCTTAAATAAAATTAACAATTGACCTACGTTTAAGACTTAAAGACTCCCTAAAGAAAAAAAACTTGAATATCTAGAAGTAAACTATTTAAAACATGAGGTAGCTTTTAGCCACACAGACATAAATTTACACACACATCTATACACTAAGCATTTAATATATATACAAATTCTAAAGCCACGTGAGTAAGTACGTGAAATTGCAACGTTGGAAAATAAAAAAAATAAAATTGAGAAGAAAATCGATGATTGCGATAGGGTGTGGTCCAGACAATGTTGGCTAGAAAATACATATAGACACTAACAACAAAACACATAATAAGTTTTTCCTGAAAAAAAAGAAAGAACAAACTTTTTTTCAAGCCCTATATGAAAAAAGAAATAATCTTTAGAAAAATTTAAGCACGGAAGGTGGTGTGGTAGTAGTTGACGGCGGGTGGTTTGCTGACAGAGTCTGAGTGGTTGCTTTTAAGTTGAAGTAACATTTACTTTACTTGTCTTTGGCCTTGAGCAAAGTGCAGTTTCTGCCTGCTTGCAACAATAAGATTTCAACGCAATAAAAAATCTTATTTAATTTTTCTACTTAATTATAATGAAAAATATAGAAAAGTAAAGTTTAACCGGCATTCAGGGATGAAGTTTTTCTTTTCCATTATTTGCTAAATGGGGAGGTTGAAATGAAAGCAAACAAAAACTGACGTTTGCATTAAAGTTCACTTATCTCGGGTAGTAAGTGTTTGACAAGTGTGTTGAAATTACATTTTTAACACTTCAAATAGAAAATGACAAAAGTTGGCAAAGGAAATAAGATTTTTGTTTTTAATAAAAGGAAGTTAGTAGAAAAATTTAAGTTTTTTGCTTTCAGTGTAAAAAGGGGATTGCAATACGAATATTTTTAAGAAAATAAATTACAATTTCATATAATGTTAAGAAAAAAATTAATCTGAAATTTAAACTAAAAAAAGCTAAATTAAGGTACTTTAGTGTTAGTTCAATTCTAGTTCAGTTTTAGTTCAGTTCTAGTTCAGTTTTAGTTCATTTCTAGTTTAGTTCTAGTACAGTTCTTGTTCAGTTTTAGTTTAGTTCTAGTTCAGTTCTAGATCAGTTCTAGTTCAGTTGTAGTTCAGTTCTAGTTCATTTCTAGTTCTGTTCTAGTTCAGTTCTAGTTCAGTTCTAGTTCTAGTTCAGTTCTAGTTCAGTTCTAGTTCAGTTCTAGTTCAGTTTTAGTTCAGTTTTAGTTCAGTTCTAGTTTAGTTCTAGTACAGTTCTTGTTCAGTTTTAGTTCAGTTCTAGTTCAGTTCTAGTTCAGTTCTAGTACAGTTCTAGTACAGTTCTAGTTCAGTTCTAGTTCAGTTCTAGTTCAGTTCTAGTTCAGTTCTAATTCAGT
>NC_060953.1:45746369-45748427 GCF_022045245.1 Lucilia cuprina | reverse complement strand
TTCAGTTCTAGTTCAGTTCTAGTTCAGTTCTAGTTCAGTTCTAGTTCAGTTCTAGTTCAGTTCTAGTTCAGTTCTAGTTCAGTTCTAGTTCTGTTCTAGTTCAGTTCCTGTTCAGTTCTAGTTCAGTTCTAGTTCAGTTCTAGTTGAATTAATGTAAAATCCAACAAATTTGAATAAAAGTATATTTTAAATAATTTTGAATTTGTCCTAAAATAAGAGCCACAAAAATATATAGGAGTGTATAGTTTTACAAAAATACCACATTAGAAGAAAAAACAATCAACCCTTTGAAGAAATATAATCTTAAAAATGATGTGATGAAATTAAATGAAATTTAAATAAAAACAGAAAAAAGCAACATAAACAATGCATTAATAACGAAATGAAAAAAGAACTTCAAAATTAATAACAAGTCGCCAAAAACAACACAAAACAACAAAATGCGAAAATAAAATCTCATTTAACCTCAAAAGTCAAATAAGTTTTTAAATGCAACAAGCAAAAATTGTTCAGAACAAAAAAAATGAACAAATCAAAAAAGTCTAGACATCAAAAAAGGAAAGAAAAATTAAATGATGAATGAAAAAAAAAAACAACAAAACACACACATCAAGGGAATACTACAACATAGAGGACGACTATAAAGGAGGAATACAATGAAACTACCCCTAAGCCAAAACAAAAAGAAAAGAGATTTTTAATTTGATAGAGAGATACAAATTTCGTTAACCAAAATAATTCTAGTTAAAACACTCTATATGTATGGAATTTTAAACTTTTGGCCAGGAAATAGGGGTTTATTATTACACAAACATAAGCATAAACTTTTGTTAACTAAGTAGGGGTGGTGTTAGTTAAATGATAAGCTATAGTCATGAAATGATGCAATCTAAAGTATTTGCCAGTTGTAGAAATTCTAAATTTTTTTTACAAAAGAAACAGCTGCCGTTTATAGAAATGTTTAAAAAATGTTTTATTTCTTTTAGCTTTTTTACTTTTACGTTTATAAAAGAATTATTATTTTTTTGTTTTCATGCTTATAAATCATTCACAGCATATGAGTTAAGAGCCCGGTTTAAGCCAACTTTAACAAGCGTACATACAACTAAGAAACAAAAACAAACATACAAAATATTCAAACGTTAAGAAATACAGTCGGAGTAGAAACAAATTTACATAAAACTCGTAAAACCAGTTCAGAGACGACAAAGTTGGTTTTGAAATGAAATAAAAAAAATCTTAAGGAAAAAACAAAATACAAATTAAATAAACTTTAACATATTTTAATGTATAAATAAGTAAGATTTTTTTCATACTAAACAGAATTGAAAAGAGAAAAAGAACTGGCAATAAACAAAACGTGGTTATATTGAAAATGTTAAGAAAAAAACAGTAATAAATATAAAAACATTTTTAATATTATTTTTGTAAAATTTGATAAAAGAGTTCAATAATCTTTTTTTAAATCTTAAAATATTTTAGATAATTGTATATACGAATTAAGGGTTTAATCAATTAGAACCGAACTGAACAAGATCTGAACTAGTACTGAACTAGAACTGAACTAGAACCGAACTAGAACTGAACTAGAACTGAACTAGAACTGAACTAGAACTGAACTAGAACTGAACTAGAACTAAATTAGAACTGAACTAGAACTGAACTAGAACTGAACTAGAACTGAACTAGAACTGAACTAGAACTGAACTAGAACTGAACTAGAACTGAACTAGAATTGAACTAGAACTGAACTGGAACTGAACTAGAACTGAATTAGTACTGAACTAGAACTAAATTAGAACTGAACTAGAACTGAACTAGAACTGAACTAGAACTGAACTAGAACTGAACTAGAACTGAACTAGAACTGAACTAGAACTGAACTAGAACTGAACTGGAACTGAACTAGAACTGAACTAAAACAGAACTAGAACTGAACATGAACTGAATTAGAACTAAACCAGAACTGAACTAGAACTGAACTAGAACTGAACTAGAACTGAACTAGAACTGAACTAGAACTGAACTAGAACTGAACTAGAACTGAACTAGAACTGA
>NC_060953.1:45741829-45746269 GCF_022045245.1 Lucilia cuprina | reverse complement strand
T
Source organism: Lucilia cuprina (assembly GCF_022045245.1). Lineage (NCBI taxonomy): Eukaryota > Metazoa > Arthropoda > Insecta > Diptera > Calliphoridae > Lucilia > Lucilia cuprina. Next base: position 45,746,268 of record NC_060953.1, on the reverse strand, counting down.
TCAGTTCTAGTTCAGTTCTAGTTCAGTTCTAGTTCAGTTCTAGTTCAGTTCTAGTTCAGTTCTAGTTCAGTTCTAGTTCAGTTCTTGTTCAGTTCTAATTCAGTTCTTGTTCAGTTGTATTTCAGTTCTAATTCACTTCTAATTCACTTCTAATTCACTTCTAATTCAGTTTTAGTTAAGTTTCAGTTCAGTTCTAGTTCAAAATGGGGTTTAGGATTTTTGAAGTTTTTTAATCTAAAGTCAGTTAGCACTATAGTTTAAACTTCACTTTGTTCTACTATAATTTTAAGCTCCTAAAACTTTAACTTCCGTTTCTTTTTAACTCAACTTTTTGCAACATTTTGTTGATTTTTTAAATGGCCCATAACAAATGAATTTAAAACTCCTATATATGTATGTAGTAGCCGGTTTGTAAAAGTAAAAAATTACTATTATAAAAAAGCCGATGAAGATGAGACATAAAAACCGTTATAAAAGAGTTTTTTTTACTAAAATTAATTCTTTGTATGTAAATTAATAACAATTTTCTTTGGTATGTTAAATATCCATCATCTTCTTGTTAGTGAAATTTATTTTTTCTATTTATTATTTTGTATAAAGAAACACACACATATGTTTACAAAGAAATTCTGTAAACAAAATAATTATTTATATTTAATAGTAGAATGTGTGGAATAAGCAAAGAAAAAAAAAACAAAAAGAATTTATAGAAAATAATCTTGGTTAAATGATGCTCAGGTTTTAAACAAATCAGGTTGTTGTATGAGATTTCTTTTAAAGTTGAATTTTTTTTTATAAATTTTACTTCTACGTGAATATTTCATTTTAATTATAACTGACATACTTTTAATATTTATGAGTTGTTTAAGAAAAGTTTGTATTTTGTTAAAAAAAAAGCTTAATTAAAGTTATTTAAGTTGCAAATTTTTTAAAATTTTTTATGAGCATGTTATAGTTAATAATTTTCAAGATGATTTTATGCAATTGGGAAATTCATTAAAGGTTAATTTTTTTCAAAATTTTCCTAAATAAAAATTTCAAAAAAAAAAAAAATACAACAAATCCCCTCAAGATCATTGACATAAACCACAAACACTGCACATTTCTGAACAACAAGAACAACAATATTTCAATGGAAAAAAAGGCTCGTGAGGTTGGAAAATAAGAAGAAGAAAAAACACCCAATGAAAACAAATTAATGACACTGTGAAAGAAATTAAACAGTTGCAGCAATTAGAGAAAATAAATAAAACAGACAGAATACGCTCGTCGATGATAATACAATTGCTTTGTATTTATTTAGCTGGGCAATAATAGATTAATTCTTAGACTGCATATGTATGTATGATGTATCATCCATGACTTAAAGCTTAAATAAATTTTAAAGTAAATATATTTACAAAGCGTCAAACAATTAACACTATATACAATTTATGAACTATACAATCTTAGGTTTTTTCTTTAGTTTATTGAAGAGTATTGTCTGTCTGTATGTCTGTTTGTAATTCAACAGACTATTTGCTTGTTGTTGTAGTTGCACAGTCTCTTGTATATAACATGACAAACGTGTGCTACTACTGCTACTATTGTTATTGTATTTACAAAATATATTTTCATTGTAATATGCTCACGCTGTTTACACATACACTTAAAGAGTGGGTGGTGTAAACAGTTTACCCGTAGAAGATAAATTTACATATGATAATTACTTTTAAGCAGAATAGGTAAGGTTTTATCGTTTCACTTTTATGAGCTGTTGACAAGGAGACAAAAGAGACCTTCTACAGTGTATTGGATGCACCGATCCTTATGAAGAACTATTGCAGGAGGAAATAGAGAAGTTCGAGCATATTACTTGCCAATATCCTAGGATACAGAACCTCAGTATGAATTGGCTAGGGAATAGGTTCCATGACGAACTGGGGGAAATTACGTGACTTAACCCTGGCCTAGGTTTAGTCAAGGGAATTAGTCACTTCCTTAACTGGGCTTTATAGGGGACATGGATTTTCCTGTATTACATGTACATAATTATATATTTTTATAGATAGCGGAGTCGAGTAAGCCATGTCCGTCTGTCCGTCTGTCTGTCTGTCCGTCTGTCTATCTGTTGAAATCAGTTTTTAGAGGTCCCCAGATATCGGCGAGATCCGAATCTTCAATAATTCAGTTAAACATGCTTTCGAGAAGATCGCTATTTAAAATCAGCAAAATCGGTCTATAAATAACGGAGATATGAGCAAAAATCCGAGACAACCTCTGAAAATTTCATCAAAAAAGCCACATTTTGTTCATGCTTTGTTAAAAAAGCAACAACAACACTGTGAATTGGATAAAGATGTGCATGTGCGTATGGAGATGTATTTGCTTTTATTTAGCTGTGTATTTTTTTGTACGTTTGCATGCTGTTCTGTTCTCACGAAAGTAAGTAAGAAAGGGTATAACAAGTACAAGGAGATAAAGCAGAAATATGTTGGTAATACAGCTCATATTTGTTTGAGGGTGGTGATACAGTTTGACGGTGGTATTACAGTACAACGGTTAATATTTCTTTCTGCTACAGTTTATATTTGTTTGTGTGTATGTTATGTGTGCAGAGATACAGCTCATATTTGTTTGAGGGTGGTAATACAGTTTGACGGTGGTATTACAGTACAACGGTTAATATTTCTTTCTGCTACAGTTTATATTTGTTTGTGTGTATGTTATGTGTGCAGAGATACAAGATAAATAAAAACTGTGTTTTAAAACATACTTGGTGAAGGTTATATAAGAGTCGGCATAGCAGAATATAGAAATATTACTTGTTCTATTTTCTTTCATTATTGTGTTGTTGCAGCGTTTTGGCATCTATGTTTTGAATCTACACTTTTTGTAGGGAATCACAATGGACCTTATGATCTCCGAGTGGTGTATAACCCTTCTACATCCTTTCGTTTAGACAGACAGATAGACAACCAAAGAAATATTAGGTTTTGTCAAGGGAATTAGTCACTTTTTTGACTGGGCTTTATAGGGAACATGGATTTTTCTGTATTTCATATACACAATTATATATTTTTCTATTTTCTTTCATTATTGTGTTGTTGTAGGGATTTGGCTTCTCTGTTTTGAATCTTGACTTGTTAAAGGGAATCACAATGGACCTTATGGTCTCTGAGTGGATATACGGTGTAAAACCCTTCTTAACCTAACCTAACCTACATCCTTTCGTTAAGACAGACAGGCGAAGAAATATGTTCAAAACTTCATTGAATCAAAAAAGTCCTTAAAGTCATCGGTACTTGCTTAACAAAAAGTTTTTCAAAAACTAGCACAACACTAAAATGTTCAAAAAAATCCCCTAAAAACGACATGCACGATCAACACCCTAGAACATGTTTAACAATTCCCTTAAATGTAAACAAATTTAAACACAAAACAAATTCGTTAAAAACGTGAAAGACCTAAAAAAAGACCTTATTTACATTTAACAACAACAACAACAATACACATACTCAAATTTTTTTCTATACAAAATTGACATTAAAAGTCATTTCATTTAATTGTGTTTTATATTTAACATGTAACAAGAAGCTATTTGCGCATGTTTTCTTTCCTAAACATAATAGAAAAAAGTAAAAATTTTTATGTTTATTAAAATAGTTTCATTAACAAAAAAAACAAAAACATTACCCAACCATTACTAATGTCATCAGTCTGTCAGTCTAGCTGTCTATCTACTTCATTTTGAATAAGATTATTGAGAGAGTGCAAAACTTTAGTTATTATTGCTGTTGTTGTTACCATTATTTACGGTAAATTCGCTTTTCTTAAAGTATTTTTGCTTATTTTTGTTTTTCTGTTCGTTTTTGTTTATTTTTTTGGCATTAACGTGTTATTAACGTCTTTGACTACTTAACGCCATAAAGCAAAAAAAAAAAGTGAAAAATATTAAAAAATTATAATTCTTTATACAAACAAAAAAAAGCAGAAAGAAAAAACGCATATTAAAGTGAAATTTTTTATACATATTTTTGTTTTCATTTAATATTTTCATATGTTTAAAGAAAGTTTTAAAATATGAGTCGCTGGTTGTGTGTTAGTTGGTAGTTTTGTATTTAAAACGCCAACTACTACACCTTTCATTTTTTTAGCTTTTTTCGGTTTATTTAATATAAACACACCAATAACGATAAAATTATTGACCCTGTTATTAAGTTTTTTTTTTTATTTATTTACTAAATATAAATAATTTGCTTATTTAGGGGTAAATTAGCTAAAATAGTTAATAACACAAATAGAGCTTTAATCTACTCAATTCTAATTCAATTTTTATTCAATCGTAGTTCAGTTATTGTTCAGTTTTAGTTCAGTTCTAGTTCAGTTCTAGTTCTAGTTCAGTTCTAGTTCAGTTCTAGTTCAGTTCTAGTTCAGTTCTAGTTCAGTTCTAGTTCAGT
>NC_060953.1:45740518-45741729 GCF_022045245.1 Lucilia cuprina | reverse complement strand
CTAGAACTGAACTAGAACTGAACTAGAACTGAACTAGAACTGAACTGGAACTGAACTAGAACTGAACTAGAACTGAACTAGAACTAAACTAGAACTGAACTAGAACTGTACGAAAGCAAATCGAACACTTTTGGTTGGACAATGGAACCAAAACTGAAAACTAGCATGCGGAACATTTTTTTCAGAAAATGATTTCCTGAATTCTCTACAATGATTCTGTTCAATAAAACTCTATACAATAATTCGCATTTGAAGCGAATATATTTTGGTATAGAAATAATTACAGACAAAACTTACCCATAATTCAGTACCCCAACTCATGTTGGAATTTTCTGCTGTTTCTTCCGCCAGTTTTAAAAATTTTTCGTGTCAATAGTATCCAAATAAATGTTATAAAAGCTGTGAAAAGCAGATATTTTATAATCCACAGTCAAATTTTGTTAATTATTTGCACAATTGTATAGTTTTAAGATGAACTTTTTGTTGATCGTTGTTTTATTTAATTATAATATAGTTGGCAACACTTTAATAACAAAAAACTAGAACAATAACAAAATAACAACAATTAAAAAGGAGATAAAAAAAGACAGCAAAAAAACACAATACACTTCAAATAAATTTTATAAATAGAAAAATGCAAATAGACAATATAGGTACAATTAAAACTTGATAAAACACACACACAATCTCTTAACGAAACGGCGAACAGAGACTGAATTTTTTTTATAATTAACATTAAAAAAATGCTAAGAAAATGAATCATTAATAATTCAAAGTAAAAAACGAATACAAACAATAAAGTAATAAAGAAAAAGGAAAAACAAAAGGAAGAAAAAACAAACATATACAGGTAGGTGAGAGCATAAACGGTTATTAAAGAAACAGGTAAAAGGTAATGTAATATTATATCCAATTTAATTACTTGAAATTAATTATTTTAGAAAATTCAATACAAAAAGGAATTGAACACAAAAATGCACTTAAATTGCATAAAAGAAAACCGGTTAAAAAGAATTTTTATTTAAAGATAAAATAATCATAAGAGAGACTAAAGAAAAACTAATAACTACTCTGTTTCTCTCCTAAAAAAATTCTGTCTCTGCTGACGTCAATATAACAATGGCGTTGCCAATTTTTTTGTTTTTTTTTTTTATAGGCGAATTAGTTTTATATAAAGAAGAAAAAAATCTCGTTGCGACCATTAAAAAAAA
>NC_060953.1:45710518-45738018 GCF_022045245.1 Lucilia cuprina | reverse complement strand
TCCCAAAATTTATCGGCTTCACTTTTAAATTTCACTTTATCTGTTTCGGGCATTTTAACGGTGGAATTTTTAGCTACCGCCTGTAAGGCTTGCTGCTCCTGTTCCTCGTCCCATTCAACATTATCCCTGAAACGAAATAGTTAAAATATTTTTTTTAATATTGTTGATGAACACGCACCAGGCATTAAATTTATACAAGTCTTGGGTATTTGTTAAGACACGACCTCCTCCTGCTGGTTTCTTACGATGACGAGTAAATTCCCAATTTTTTATTTGAGAAGTTCTATGTAAGTTACCAGCTTTTTGAGAGATGTTTATAATAAAACCCACTTGTTTTTGGTATTTACCAAGCATTGTGTGTAAAGACATCATCTTCTTTAGTTAAAAAACGATTACCAAATTTTGGTCGCTTAACGTCGGTGTCCTCTAAAGTGGTTTCATCCGAAATTGGTTTATCCGTGGCGTCGCACATGTTTACATTGAACAGCTGTCAAACGAAAAAAAAAAAACAATAAATATAAACAAACAAACATCTAGTTGGTAACTCATTTATTCTAACATTTGCTATTGTGATTGATATAAAAACATCTGTTATATAAAATATCTCATGAGAGTGAAATATTGACAATTTGCAAGACCCCACAACGAAGAAGTAGTTTCAATGCAATTATAAACACCGGCTAGGAGGATAATTAATTAAACTATATTTATAGATTAAATAAGTTCCGAAACATGTATTCCTCTGCTAAAAAGCTGCAAAGAATCTTATCCTCACGAGAAATACGTAAAACATTTATTGACTACTTTATCAAACAACATGATCACAAATTTGTACGTTCCAGTCCGGTTGTGCCGTTTTGTGATCCTACTGTGGCATTTGTTAATGCGGGAATGAATCAGGTGAATATTAAAGCAAATACGTATTGTTTTTGAGCTAATAATTTTATTCTTACAGTTTAAATCGGTTTTTTTGGGTACCACTCAACCGCCTTACAAAAGAGTGGCCAATTCTCAGAAATGCGTAAGAGTGGGAGGTAAACACAACGATTTGTCCGTGGTGGGAGAGGACAGTTATCATCATACCTTTTTTGAAATGCTGGGCAATTGGTCTTTTGGTGATTATTTTAAGGTATTACAGGAAAAGCTTAAAAAAATGTAATGTTTTTTTATTAAATGTTTGTATAATTTACAGAGAGAGGCTTGTTCCATGGCTTTAGATTTACTTAGGGGTCCTTATAATATTGATACCTCCCGTTTGTATGTCACTTACTTTGCGGGCGATAAGGTTTTAGGTTTGCCTGCCGATTTGGAATGTTTTGAAATATGGAAAAGTTTGGGGTAAGTTTAGGATCAACAATGGAATTATGTTTATTTATTGAATATGTTTTTTTTAGTTTTCCCTCCTCACGCATTTTACCTTTTGGTAGTAAAGATAATTTTTGGGAAATGGGTTCTACGGGACCCTGTGGTCCTTGTACAGAAATCCATATAGATCATCGTCCTGATTTAGCTCCGCCTCAGGAACGTGCTAAACTGGTTAATGCGGGACGTTCAGATTTAACAGAATTATGGAATCTAGTGTTTATACAATATAATCGGTAAGTTGTTTAATGGCACCTTGCAGTCTACTCTAATATATTTGCGATTTTCTGTTATTTTAGTAATGAAGATGGCTCTATAACACCATTGCCCGCCAAACATGTTGATACCGGCATGGGTTTCGAGAGACTGACAGCAATTTTACAAAATAAGTCTTCCAACTATGATACAGACTTATTTATGCCCATATTCGATGCTATACAAAAGGTAATTGATAAAAAGAACAAAAGACAAATGTAATTTAAAGAAAACACCTAAAAAAACTTTATAATAGATATCAAAAGCACCTGAATACGGTGGCACATTTCCCTCCAATTCACATGCAGCTACTTTAGATACAGGCTATAGAATTTTAGCGGATCATGCGCGCATGATTACAGTGTGCTTAGCAGATGGTATGCTGCCAGATCAAAAGTAGGCTTAAACAAAACTATAAGCAATATAAATATTCAAATGTTATTACTCTCATTTCAGTCAAAAACTTAGGCGTGTGCTGCGTAAGGCCTTAACAGTTTCCGAAAACGTTTTTGCTAATGAAAAATTACTTCCCCAATTAATACCGGTAGTGGTAGAATCATTGGGTTGTGCCTATCCTGAAATATCCAACAAACAATCGGCCATTTTGGAATTAATAGCTCATGAACAGGAGATCTTTAAGGCTTTGCGTGAAAGTTCTTCTAAAGCTTTTGCCGAGGTACTTAGTGAATTTCCCAATTTAGAGGATATTGATTTAATGGAATGTCCCGGATTTGTGCCTGCCTATCGGGAATTTCAAGGCTTAAAAGATACCTTTAAGAATAACATCATACCAGGAGACTTTCTACACAAACTAACCGATACTTATGGTTTAACCGAAGAACATTTTGAAAAATTGGCTCAGTTAGAGGAAATGTCCTACAATGTGTCAGATTATCAGGAGGCTGTAGCGAAGGCCAAACAAAAAGCTAAAGGTTCTATGCTTTCAAATCAATACTCGGACAAACTTTTACAGAGTATAAATGATTCTCTAGTGGACTTAACTAAAACTCTTAAGGCCACTGATAATCAACATAAATATAACTACAGCTATGACAATAATGAAAAACAATATCACATACCCGCCCTTAAAACAAAAGTCTTGGGTATACTCTACAATGATGTTAGTGTTCAGGAGGTGGTTTGTAATGGCAGTACAAATAGTCAAGATATAGTTTCAATTGTTACCGATGCCAGTAATTTCTATTATGAATCTGGTGGCCAGCAATCTGACAAAGGAGTAATTGTTATAAAAACTAAAACAAATGAACAATACGAACTGAATGTTAACAATGTTCGTTATATTAATGATTGTGTGGTACATATCTGTGATCTGCCAGCGGAAAAAGCTTTCTTTACTTTGGGTCTTGGTGATGAGGTGACGTTGCAGGTGGATGCTCAACATCGTAAGAGGAATATATGTCATCATACAGGTTTGTGTAAATAAAAACTTTTGAACATATTTAAACGATTTGTTTGTTTTAGCTACTCATTTGTTAAATGGCGCCATAAGATCATTGTTTAACAAGGTCACTTATCAGGTATCTAGTGGGGTAACAAGTGATTGTTGTAAACTGGAGGTAGGCTTAATTGGTAAACGTATTACTAAGGATGATGTTCAGAAAATAGAGGAACTTATAAGGTAAAGTGAAAAATACATAAACTAACAAAAAAGTTTTTACTAATAGCTTTTGGAAACAAAGCTTTTAAGAAGCTTTTTAAAATATATTTTGAAAATTTCTTATTCTTAAAGCTTTATAAGAGAACTTTATGCATAAAGCTTAGAAAAGTTTGTATTTTCTTAAAAATCGTTTACGTAAAAAAGCTTTTTTTAAAAACTTTTTCAAAATATATTTTTTTAAAAAAGCTTCTTAATAAATGAAGAAGTAAAATAAATATAAAAGCTTTAAAAAATTTTTTTGGACCAAAAATTTTATAAAAAAGCTTTTATGTATTAAAAAAAGAAAATAAGAAAGCTATTCAGATAAAAGCTATATGAAAAGCTTTTTATTAATAAAAAGATTTTTTATCAAAAACTTCTTATAAAATATTTTTTATTAATAAGCTTCTTAATATAAAAGCTTTTTTATACCAAAGCTTATAAACGGATTTTGTACCAAAACTTTTATTAAAAAAGCTTTAAAAATGCTATTCAATAAAAAGCTAAAAAAATAAAAAAACTATTTAGAAAAAAGCTTTACATAAAAGTTCATCTTATAAAAAGTCATTACAAGAAAAAAGCTAATAAAAGCTTTACAAGAAAAACTTTAAAAGTTATTATAACTTTTAACAAAAAAGTTCATCTTATAAAAAACCTTTACAAGAAAAAAGCTTATAAAACTTTACAGGAAAAGCTATTAAAATTTTTCTAGAAAAAAAGCTTCTTTAGAAAGAGATTTTCATAAAAAAAAAAACAATTAAAAGGTTTTTTAATGAAACATGTTTTTAGAAAAAGCTTATTAAAACATTACAGGAAAAGCTTTAAAAGATTAAAACTTTTCTCGAAAAAAAGCTTCTTAAAAAAGAGCTTTCGTAAAAGAAAACAATTAAAAAGTTTTTCTATTAAATGTGTTTAAAAAAAGCTTTTTACAGAAAAGTTCATACTATAAAGAACCTTTACAGAAAAAGGCTTTACAAGAAAAAAGCTTATAAAAACTTTACAGGAAAAGCTATTAAAACTTTTCGAGATAAAAGGCTTCTTAAAAATGAGCTTTTCATAAAAAAGCAATTAAAAAGTTTTTCTATGAAACTTGTTTTTTATAAGAAGCTTTTTACATAAAAGTTAATCTTATAAGAAACCTTTACAGAAAAAGGCTTTACAAGAATAAAGCTAATAAAAGCTTTAAAAGCTGTTAAAACTTTTCTACAAAAAACGCTTCTTAAAAAAGAGATTTCATAAAAAAACAATAAAATGTTTTTGAATAAAACGTGTGTTTTATAAAAACTTTACAGGAAAAGCTTTAAAAGCTATTAAAGCTTTTCTAGAAAAAAATTCTTAAAAAAGAACTTTTCATAAACAAAATTTAAAAAGTTTTTCAATGAAACGTGTGTTTTATAAAAAGCTTTTTACATAAAAGTTCTTCATAAAAAACCTTTACAAAAAAGACTTTACAAGAAAAAAAAAACTTATAAAAGCTTTACAAAAAACCATATCTTTTGTAGAAAAAAAATTTTCATAAAAAAAAACACTAAAAAAGTTTTTCAATGCAACGTGGGTTTTATAAAAACATTACAGGAAAAGCTTTAAAAGTTATTAAAGCTTTACCAGAAAAAAGCTTCTTTAAAAAGAACTTTTCATAAAAAACAATTAAAAACTTTTTCAATGAAACAAAAAAGTTCTTTATAAAAAAAACTTTTACAAAACAAAGGCTTTACAAAAAAAAAAACATATAAAAACTTAACAGAAAAGCTTTAAAAGCTATTAAATCTTTTTTTTTTTTGAAAAAAAGCTAATAATAAAGAGCTTTTTAGAAAAAAAAAACAATTAAAAACTTTTTCAATGAAATATTTTTGTTTTATAAAAAGCTTTTTATGGAAAAGTTTCTCAAAAAAGTGCTTCTTTACAAAACAATTCGCAGAAAAAGCTTTCTATTTTGCTATGAAAAACTTTTTTACTTATAAAAAGCTCAACTTACAATGTATTTACTTATGTATAGTCAAGTAATCTCCTCATCGACTCCCGTTAATGTCGAACTCTGTAATGTCGCTGATATTTTACAACAAAACGATGTAACCATGGTGCCGGGAGAAATTTATCCTGAAACAGGTTTACGTTTAGTTAGCGTAAATTGTGATAACTTAGAAATGCTCTCAAAAGAATTATGCTGTGGAACACATGTTACCAACACTCAGGAATTAGAATATTTTTGTATAACAAATCTTAAACAAACAAATCGTGCTCGATATGCCTTTACAGCGGTGGCAGGAGAAGCGGCTGAAAAAGTAATTACATTACAATTAAAAGAAAAATACTCTATAAGAAAAACTTTTTAATAAAATATTGATTTATTTGTCGAAGGTATTTAAAGTGGCTGCCTTATTGAAACATCGTATTGATATGTTGGAAAAAGAATTTAAGACTGATAAACTCTCAAATGCCACAGAGATAGAATTACAAAAGATTCGTCACAATCTTCAACATATGGATATACAATTGCCGTATGTTTTCAAAATAGATATGCTGGAGCGTATAAATGAAATCTTAAAGAAATTAAAGGAAGCAGCCAGAACAAGTGTAAAGTAAGTTGAACATTTATTTTTACATTTTCTTTAATAAACTTGTTGTGTTTTTTTTAAATTTCAGAGAATTAGTAGAAGTTGAAATGCGCAACGTTTTACAGGAGAAGCCTTTAGAGTCACATCCATTTATATTACACTATATCTCTAGTTCCGCTTTAATGGAAGAGGTACCCCTACAGAAGGTAACAAGACTTTGTACTGATCGTCCCATCTTAGTTATAAGCCGTAGCGATAATATTGTTAAAGCCAGATGTTGTGTTCCCAAGGTAAATTTGGAAAACTTTTAAAACCATGTCATGTTAATAAATTTCTTTTTTTCTCTAGCAATTTCAATCTGAAAACTTTAATGCCGAAAAATGGTTAAAGGAATTTGCTACAATTTTCAAATCTCAAGTAGCCGCCCCAAAAGGTCAAAATCCTCAAGAAGTTTGCAATATGAAGGGTAAGAAGACACAATCAACACAATTTGATGAACAATTAGAAATTGCCATGAGCAAAGCTTACAAATATGCTTTCAAATATTTAAACAAGTAAATATTATCAAATACGCGTTATTTAGTATTTTAAGCATTTTTTTCACTTTTTTTTTTAATAATTGGTTTAAGAAACAGCTGCGTGAACGGTTTAATGGTGTAATATGTTAACTTAAAGTTTTTTTTGATTTTAATAAACTATAAAAAAAATTAATTAAAAATTGTTTTTTTATTTTGTTGAAAATTGTTTAATTTTTAAACATAATTTATTCTTTCTGGTTTTCTCGATATTTTACAATAATATTCAACTTATTTGTAATTACAAAATAATAACTTACTTACAACTAGAAATATGTCTTAACACATGTGATAATTAACCACGATAATCAGGATCATTATGTTCCTCCTCAAAGTCCTCGTCCTCTTCGTCATCATCTGAAAAGATAATTTATTAATTATTAAGAAATTAATTAGAAAGTTATAAAAGTTAAAACATATTTAGTGAAAACAATTTAATAAAAAAAGCTCTTAAGTGATCAATTTCCCTTAAAAAAGCTTTTTGCTAGATTATTTTAAAATTTTCGAAAGTTTTTTCTAATAAAGCTTTTTGCAAAAAAGATTTTTAAAATATGTTTTTATTAAATTTATTAAAAAGCTTTTAATTTATAAAAACTTTTTATAGTAAAGCTTTTCAAAATATTTTTTAAACTTTAAAAAGGATTTTACAATAAAGCAACAAAATTTTTCCAAGACAATATTTTTTATAATAAAGCTTTAAAAAATGTTTTTTTATAATAAAGCTCCCAAATGCTTTTTTAAATGCTTATTATAATAAAGCTTTAAGAAATGCTTTTTATAATAAAGCTTTAAAAAATGCTTTTTACAATAAAGCTTCTCCAAAAAAAGCTTTTAATTCATAAAATCATTTTAAAAAGTATTTTTTTAACTTAAAAAAAGTGTTTACAATAAAGCTTTTTAAGTAAATTAAAAAATAAAATTTTTCCAAAAAAATATTTTTTTAAAAAAGCTTTAAAAAATGCTTTTAATAATAAAGCTTCTCGAAAAAACTTTATTAAATTTATTAAAAAGCTCTTAATCCATAAAAACTTTTTTATAGTAAAGCTTTTAAAAAGTATTTTTTATTTTTTAAACTTTAAAAAAGTTTTTACCATAAAGCTTTCAAATTAATTTGTAAAAAATGCTTCCAAAAAAGTTTTATAATAAAGCTTTAAAAATTTTTTTATAATAAAGCTTCTCGAAAAAGCTTTTAATATTTTTTCCAAAAAAGCTTTTATAATAAAACTTTTTATGTACAACTTTGTAATAAAAGCATTTTGAAAAAAATACTTTTCATAAAAAATCTATTCACGACAAAAAAGTTTTTTTCAAAAAAGCTTTTTGAAAAAAGCTTTAATAAACTTTTGAAAAAGCTTTTATAATAAAACTGTTTACGTACATCTTTCTAATGAAAGCTTTTTGAAAAAATACTTTTTATAAAAAAATATATTCACGACAAAAAACTGTTTTTTTTACAAAAGTTTTTCCAAAAGAAGCTTTTTTGATAAAGCTTTTCAAAAAAGAAGTATTTTTTACGTTTTAAATAATATATAAAAACTTTACAAAAAAGCTTTTTACAGAAAGAAAAAATATTATAAACTTTTTAGACAAAGCTTTTATGATAAAGCTTTTCGAAAAAGTATTTTTTTAGGTTTTAAATAAAAAATAAAAAAAACTTTACAAAAAAGCTTCTTATAGAAAGAAAAATCATTATAAACTTTTTAGAAAAAAGTTTCTCATAATAATTTTATTAATAAACTTTCAACGAAAAGCTTTTTTTTGCATTTTTCAATGAAATTTACACAAAATTATTACGAAACTTTTTAGTTTTTCCCAATAAATCCTTGGCAAAGAAAATAAATTTATTAAAATATAAAGCTTTAAATAAAAAAAGCTTTAATAATTAAGCTCTTTTTTGTAGAACTTTTAGGAAAAAACTTTTAATAAAAAATCTGGTCTGGATAAAAAACTTTTTTTTAAAAAAGTTTTTCCAAAGAAACTTTTTATAATAAAGCTTTCGGGAAAAGTATTGAATAAAATACTCAGAATATTTGTGATAAAAGTTGAAATTAACAAGTTTCCAAAAGAAAAACACAGCAAAAAAACTCACCATGATCCCGCCTCTTGCGTACATACGCCCTCTTCGAACTCACTGGTGCCTGATCAGTCTCTCCATGAACTAAACTATTACGATACAATGTCAACGGTTGATATTCCTCCGGCTTACTCGAAGGCATACCCGGTGATATGCGACGATCCAAAAAGTTCAAAATAACCTTTTTATCCTGTTTCAAAAGTTTATGATTGAATTCATTAAGAACTTCTAGAAAAAGTAAACGTTTAGGAGCGGCAACTGGATCTTCAGGAACATCACCCACAGCAAAGAGAATACCAGCACGATGTAAAGCAATAATAGGTTCACGATTTTTAATCGCATCAAAGCCAAAAGTTAAAGCAAAACGTTTAGCTAATTCTTTGAGTTCACTAAATTCATGAGAATTCTTTGAGACCAATTCATTTTCCGATTGACTTTGTAAATCCTTGAAAACAGCTATTAAACTCAAAAGTAAAGTTAAGGCAAAATTAACTTTATTGATTTCACGAGCCTTGCCCAAAGTGGCCTTAATAATGTCACCATATTCATTGTAGCACTAGGAAATTATTAATAATTATTTTGTTTTTAAGAGGAATATGAAAAAAAAACTTACTTTTACATAATATTTAAACATGCCCGCAGCACTTTTAGTGGGTATGATATTGTAGACAACCAGCTTACAGTAGGAGGCCAAAAAGTTACGTTTCTTATGCAATTCCATAATACGAATTTCATCTTGAAGATCTTTGTTTTAAAAAAAATTCACCATAAAAAATTTTAAGATTTATTGGGTTTTATAAATACCTTCATGTTTCAACGAAAACACATAATGCTGAACGAAATTATTCAAAACTAATTGTTCATCTAAAGTGGATTTGTATTCCAAACTACGAACATTAACATTTTCATTACGTGACAATTGATCGGAAAAGGTTATTAATAAATCACAAATAGATTGATAGGCCTTTAGAGAAATAATAATAAAAAAAAGTTAAAATCGAAATGAAATCTTCAAAATGTTTAACAATTCAAACCTACCGCTTCTTGTATTTGATCTGTGGGACCATCACGTGTCAGTTCATAACAGGCAAACATATATTTATCAAGATTCTTTCTTAACTCCGCCACTGCTTCGGGTATTTGTGAGGTTTCACATTGATTCTCTATGTAATACAAACCCCAACTTATAGAGAAATAACAGGCCTCTATGCAATAGGTTAAAGCCTCATTGGGTAAATTACGCCCGGGATTTTCTTTAGACTGACACTCATCCACATCTTGAAACAACGAATCAAAAAGATTCCAAGGATTTAAATTATGAGAAGAATATAATATAGAAACCACTTTTAAAGAACTGATAACATTATAAATTTCATCTTCATTGGGTAATTCTTCGCCAGCAATTAAATTACGCCAATCTTCAATGGAATCTTTATATTTATTTACAGCATTATCAATGATATTCGAGCGAGCAACATCGCAACGTGTGTAAGTGGCACTACCTTCACGACACAAGTATTCCAATGTTTTGGCACAAGTCTCGAGAACATCACGATCTGTATGCACCGACATTATATAGCTCATTTTCTCTAGCAAACTTTGTAGATTAGCTTCCTGACGATTTGTTGTATAAATATCCAATTCAAAATATTGTGGTATGGAAAGTAAATTTGTTAATTTCTCACTATCCGCTTGATATTTCTCCAATAAAGATGGCAAAGTAACTATAAAATGTTCTGTTAAACGTACTTTTTCATCTTGTATAGCTTTTAGTTCTTTAGCACTTAAGGATATTTTACGATTACTGGCTCGCCCAACTGGAGCTTCTCCCGTTGCCGCCTGTTTAACACTACTAACCATAATTTCTATTAAAGTAGATTCTTGTTTATTGTCTAAGACTTCTTCATTGGGTCCCGGTTCCTCTAGCAGCAAATCTGTCATACATTCCCAATCTTTGACCATGGTGTTATTATCCATAAAGGAGTCTACCAAATAGGCACCGTGTTCATGTAATTCAGATTCAATCATAAATTGTACTAAATCACGTATGAGGGGTGTATTGGGTAAACGTAATTTGCCTCTTTTAGTTTTAGTCTCTTCCATATCGGCCGTTAAATGGAATAGACGTACATTAAGGAAATCGGCAGCAGCCTGGGCAACACCACGATGTGAGGAATAGACTAATTCATAAACGATTTCACAGTCTTTATCGGCCAATATATCGGGATGGATTCTAGAGTGAAATAAAAATGGAATTTAAAAAAATTGGAAAAAAATTAAAAAAAGGACTTACTTCAAAATACTTATAACCAATTTAACCGCATGTACAGCCACTTCAAATTCCTTATCCAAAGTCATGGCCACAATACGATCTTTAAATTTCGAAGTAAACAATTCCAATTTACCTTTAAGCTCTTCCTTGTCATATAAAGGCAATAAAGCTTGAAGACAACGTAAACGAACCTCACCGACTTTGTCGTGTAAAGTCCAACCGATATATTTAAGATATGAATCATCTAAAAAGTTTTGAGGATAATTCTCCATCCAAACACCAATTTCAGACATACAAATAGCTCGAATATCGGGTAAAGTATCACTAGAATAAAATGTTACAAAAAGTTAAACTAAATTTAATAAAAAAAGATCATCTAAATACCGATAACGATGCACAAACACCGATTTAAACATATAGGTTAACATGTTCTTAATTTCATCCATGTTCTCCTCTAGCTCGGCACGTTTAGCCATTAATGACTCTAAACGATCTGAAGCACGACGATCACGGGACTGTTAAATAACAAACATAGATTAATAAAACTTAAAAATTATTGCCAAAAATAAAATAAAACCTTAAGACGTTCTGCTTCATATTGCTTGGCGGCATTTTCAAAATTATTTGAAACCAATAAAGCCACATCCACTAAAGCGGTCATAAGTTTCATGGCTTAAATTAAGAAAATAAAAAAAAAAGTTACAAATCCCTCATTTAACAAAATTCCAAAAAATGATTTACCTGCCAATGTAGCAGTGTGCCTAAAGGCTCTTACTTGAGAATCAGACAAACCGGTCAATAGTGAAATAACATTATCCATTAGAAACTGATCATAGATTATAGAATATTGACATTGTTTTACTAAAGTCTGTACAAAATCACAAAAATTCATTTTGAATTTTTTCCATTGTTGACCCGGTATAATCAAAGGATATTCACCGCTTTCCTAAAATAACAAAACATTATTAAAAATCCATTTAAACTTGATATCTATAAGCCGTACCTCATCAAATTCTTCTGTCATTTTACGAATAACAGCTGTATGATCCATAGGATGTTCGGTATCTTCGGGTATTTTACCCTTACAACCACTAGCATTAATGAAAAATTGCAATAAAGCTATCAAAGCTGTATCCCTATTTATTTTATATTGTTCTATCCAATCGTCTACTATACTGGCAATGGGTGATTTGGAATGTCTTACTATAAAGTACAAACTATTCTCATCTGTTGTAACATCTCGTTCCATATCAATACGTTCTTGTTCTTTATCGATATGTTCCTTGCGTGGTCGATCAATTTTCTCACGACGACCGGTACCCTCTCCGGGTGGTTTGCGTGGAGCTTGAGCTTTACGTTTACGCACCACAGGTGCAAAGAAATCATCTTCGTCTTCATCGATAATGGGAGGCTTATCGCGTACACCACCACGAGCTCTCAAGCGTGTCATACGTTTAGTGGGACTATCACCATCAGATATAGAGTCATTTAGATTTTCCCTACATTATAATAGGAATTAATTTTAGAAAATGTATATATATATATATCATAAATTTAAAGCCGTTTACCCTTGCTCCTCGTAATCAGGAGGCGGATCATCCATTCTTATACGTTTCCCTCCACGTCTAGCCATCATTCTTTGTTGCTGTATACTTTATGTTGAAATATTTTGGTTTTTTTTCATAAATTTTATTGACATTTAGTGAAAATTCATGTTATTTAACTAATACACTAGTTTTAGTATATTTTTAACTGAAATTTTATTAAATTTTTATGATTTTTTTCATCAATTTTAAAATTTTTTCACAAAATTTACAGGCGTCTCTTAAATTTATTTTTTTTCTTGTCTGACTGATATTAACACAGTTGTATTTCATGGTAGTATTTTACCTTACAGCAGGGTTGGGATTAAATACAAAAGAACGCCGGCAGGGATTCGATAATTTTTGACGTCGACGGTTACTTGTTATTAAATATACTGTAAATCTTATAAAAGTATTATTTATTTAAGTTATTTTTATAAAAATTATATTTAACAATATTGATAAGTGCTTCTAATCGTTTTAAATTAAAAAAAACGAAATTTTTTGAGTTTTCCTTGGTTTGCCAAAACATGGCCGGCATGCAACCGCCGCCTTAATAAACTAAATCGGCTAGTAAAAATTTTTACCGAAACATATTTAATGAATTTATTTTAAGATTTTTATATATTTTTAAATGGTTACAAAAGTTATAAGGTCAATTTAAAAAAATATAAAAAACATTAACTACTATTTACTGTAAACAAAAATTGTACTAGTGTTAAAGTAAAAAGTACTCATTTAAGCAACTGTTAGCACATTGTCAACAAAATAGAAGAAAGGAACAAAAAAAATAAATAAAAAAAACAAGATCTATGAGAAATTGTTGAATTATTTACACATATTTTTGAGCATTTTCCAAACAAATAATTTATAAATAAATAAAGTAACACAATGTCGATGCGCCCGGATGATCATCGTCGCAAATGGGACAAATCTGAATATCAGAAAAAAGCCCAGGAACGTTTATTAAATCAAGCCAAGGGAAATGATAAAAGTGATGAAGGTAATTATGGATAAAAATAAATTAAATTGGAAGATTTATTAAAATAATTTAATTTCATGTATTAAAGAACCCGTCCAAAGAGAAAGTCTCAAACGGCGTGACTATAAAGTTGACTTGGACAGTAAATTGGGTAAAAGTGTGGTCATTAATAAGAATACACCCAGTTCTCAATCGGGCGGCTATTATTGTAATGTTTGTGATTGTGTGGTTAAAGATTCTATTAACTTTTTGGATCACATTAATGGTAAGAAACATCAAAGAAATCTGGGCATGTCCATGAAAGTGGAACGCAGCACTGTGGATCAGGTGAAAGAACGTTTTCAGGCGAATAAAAAGAAAATGGAAGAAAAACAAAAGGATTATGAATTGGAAAGACGTTTGAGAGAGGCAAAAGAGGAAGAAGAACGTTATAAAGAACACCGTAAAGAAAAACGAAAAGATCGTAAGCGTAAAGCTGAAGAAGATTTAGATGGTATGGCTTTAACAGATGATATGGCCGATATGGCGGCCATTATGGGTTTTTCTGGTTTTGGTGGTTCTAAAAAGAATGCATAACTTTGTTTTAGTGTTGTTACTCAGGTTAAGAAGAACGAAAAAAGAAAGAAAAGAGAAATGGAAAAAATATTTATAACAAAATATGCAACAGGATCAATATTATTATTATTATAAAGATTTATGTTTTTTTTATAAATTTAAGAGAAATGCTTGAATATATATAAAACACCTTTAAATGGTATAGTGAGTAATGTGTAAAACAGGACATTTTGAAAATACTTCAAATGGCAGGAACTTCCACTTGCCGGCATTGGATCATCGATTTGTGGCAGTGATCTTGAAATTTTACATTTAAACTAAACGTATAAACGAAAATTATAAAACAATTATACATAAATTATATATTAAAGACAAAAACAACAAAAAGAAACTATTTTCTAAAAACAACAACTAACGAACCAATTGTAATTGCATTAATTAATAAACTTAAAAAAAACATTTAATAAAACTTGTTACCGTTACTATTCTTTTCATGATTTCATTTGAAAAGGTACGCAGCATTAAAGCGGGTTTTAAGCCACATAAAAGGGCTGTTTTTATATAATGACAGTTTATAATTTCATTGTAATATCTGTGGAATTATAAGATGTATAAGAATTCAAAAATGTCAAATAGTTTTTGCTTACATACTGGCAAACTATAGCTTCATTGGTCTTTTCAAACCAATCGGGTGGACCCTCACAATCTAGCAAATCTTCATGCAATTCTGTTAAGCATTCATGATAGTTGATGAGATCTGAAAGATCATGATACATAATTGATAATTTAGAAGATTTTAAATTTCTCATTTTACAGAGAAATTCCACTGGAAGTTGATCGCATTCATTCTGCTACTAATTATGTAAATTTTGCATAAATTTAACACTTACGATTTCCTCTAGTATTTGGATTATACAGACAAACATAGGAATTATAATAATCCAAACTATTATAAAGTTTCATATAAAGATTATCCACTGGCAAAGGTATGCTAACCGAAATCGTGGAATTTATATGCTGTAAAACATCTGCCACCTTTAAACACTCTTTGTTTAAAGATTTTCTTGTCAATAACAATATAATACGTTCAGGACTTATAATATACAAGCGTGCCAATTGTAAAATCAATTCCTTTTCATCACACACCTCTTTAAGTTCTTTATTATAGACAGTTTTCTAAATTTATAATAAAAATATTGAAAATTTTTTTTAAAAATTTCCTTAAAAAATTTGATTACCTTTATAATGCTTTCTTCTTTCTGGCTAAAAGGTAAATATTCCTGGAAGAACTCTTGCATATTCCAAAATGCCTGTGAAGTTCTGAGACATCCAAAACATAAAGAAATTATTAAAATTATTTTAAACATTAAAAGAAAAAGAATTCTTAAAAAAATAAAATATTTATTTTTTTGGTTTTTTGCTTTTATTAAGACATTTATTTTTTATGCATTATTTATTTTTATTTATTTTATTATTTTACCATTTTCCAAATATACGTACGTTTTCGTTTTGAAAATTCTGTAATACAACAACAGTTTTGTGTTAAGTTTTCTAAAATACTTTAGTTTAACGAGGAAAAACTATTATAAAAATACACAATTTAATACGTTTAAATGATTTCTTAGATTTTTTGTACCCCCTTTATTTTAAATTAATTAATATTTTTTATAATTAATAGAAAAAAATGCTTAAATTTTTAATAATTTATAAGAGTCTCGTTTCTTGATTTCGTTAGAACATTTTTCTTACAAAACGAAATTTACCAACTTGACTACAATAGCTTCTCTTTTCTTGTTTTGTTTTTGTTGCTGTTTTTGTCTTTTGTATTGAGTTAAATTTATTTAGGTAAATACAAAGCCATGTTCCACTGGTATATCAAATGGAATGTTAAAATATTCTGCTGGTAATTGGGTACAATGTGTTGATTTGAAATCACGGAAATGTTTGCGTAACTGTAAAAAAATTAAAGAATTCACTTTTTTTAACTTTAAAAAGAGATTCAAAAAATCTTACCAAAAAGTCAGCCATTTGATGACGTACTTCTTCGCTATAATCTTCACCAATGTCCATGGGATATTTTTTACCTTGATCCGAGGCATAGGTAATTAAACGTGACAAGCACAGCTCGTCATCAGCGGCTGAAATGGAAAAAAATTAAAAAATTTCATTAAAAATTATAAACTTTTGCAAAATGTTTTAAAATTTCAGCAAAATTTCGCCAAAATTTCACCAAAAATAAAAATTTTCGCAAAAGTTTTAAATTTTTGCAAAATGTTTTAAAATTTCAGCAAAATTTTACCAAAATTTCATAAACACTTCGCCAAAACTTCAAAGTTTCGCCAAAACTTCAAAATTTTCGCAAAAGTTTTTAATTTTTGCAAAATGTTTTAAAATTACAGTAAAATTTCAAAATTTTACGAAAATTTCCAAAAAAAAAAAAAAAATTCGCCAAACCTTCAAAATTTCACCAAAAATAAAAAATTTCGTTTTAAAATGTTTTAAAATTTCAGCAAAATTTCAAAATTTTACTTAAATTTCATAAAAATTTCGCAAAATGTTTTAAAATTTCAGCAAAATTTCAAAATTTTACTAAAATTTCATAAAAATTTTGTCAAAAGTTTTAAATTTTTGCAAAATGTTTTAAAAGTTTCAGCAAAATTTCAAAATTATACCAAAATTTCATAAACATTTCGCCAAAACTACAAAATTTCATCAAAAATTTAAAATTTCCCCAAAGGTTTTAAATTTTTGCAAAATGTTTTAAAATTTTACCAAAATCTCATAGAAATTTCGACAAAACTTCAAAATTTCACCAAAATCAAAAAATGTTTAAACATTTCAGCAAAATTTCCAAACTTTATCATAATTTCATAAACATTTCGCCAAAACTTCAAAATTTCACCAAAAACTCAATTTCATAAAAATTAAAAAAAAAATTGAAATTTTCAAAATAAAATTTTATCAAATATTCAAAATTTCTCTCTAAAACTTACAAAGTTCACCCAAAATTTTTAAAAAATTTCAAACTTACTTGTTATATTTCTTATTTCAATGGGTTTGGACAGAGTCTGTTTGCAACGGTTAAGCTGGGCCGTTTTATAAATATGAGGATAACGATATTTTAAAATACCCAAAGCCAAAAAGTTACCACGATTCGTTTCGAGTTGATTATCTCTGTAACAAAACACAAAATTTTAACATACAATCCCAACATTAAAAAAAAACCATCATACTCAGCTATAACTTCATCCTCAGTACGTCTTATCAAACTAATGGGGCCATGATAGTTTTGAGCCAATTCGGCATTATTTAAATTACAATATTCACGTATAGCTATACGAACAATACCCGATAAACTGGCTGGCATGCGAGGTTGAGCTAAATATAGAACATCATCAAAGGTAGCATCTAAAATCTACAAGAAATCATAGATTGTAGGTAAAAATCTATTTAAGTTATAGAGATATTAAAACTAACCACTCCTTTGGCATCTGGATAACAAGATGCTGCCCACAGAGAACTAAAACCACCAATACTCCAACCATAAAATATAATATCCTCTACGGCAAATCCCAAATGATAGATTGCAAATTGTACCACTGCCTCTATGGCATTCTTATCCTGATCAGGATAAGGTTTACCTGTGCTGCCTTCAAAACCAGGATGATTCCAACCTAATACGGAGTATTTCAAAGCCAACGGTGTACCCATAATGCCAATTTCATAAAAACCGGCATTTCCTGAAAAGAGAAAGTTGTTTAACAATAAATTTCCCAAAAATAATCTAACTTACCTTCTGAACAAATAACCAAAGTTTTGCCATTACTGCTCCTTATGCGGTTATCCACAAAAACAGTGTCAATATCATTATCATCTGTTGTGCGAACTTTATAACGTCTGGCATTTTCTTCTTCGATTAATTTTGCACGACCTGATACCAACATGGGTCCTAAAAACAATACAAATTATAAAGAAATCCAAGAGAAAGTTTTCCCATCGAACAATTAACTTACTCATATAGCTTTGTAGCAATTTAATCGAGCCTGGATACATCATCCTTATGCCAAACGAATGTATGGCAATATAGGCAGCAATTTCACAGGGTATAGTGGCCAAGCGAAAACTGCGTGTAGAGTTTTTAGCTAAAACAGCTTTATTTTTCTTGTCATCACTAGAAAACCCCAAAAAAAAAACAAGAAATAAATTTCAAAACTCTCTTACCAACCTAATAACATTTTTACCTTTGCAAACTTTTAACATCGAAATCCACAGCCCAAGCTTTAAATTCATAATCAAATAATCTCAAAGCCCTTTTGCCCTCCATCTCTGTTTTGGGTGATCTCAACAGTTCCATGGCTTTAATCAATTTGGTATATGAAGCAGATTGAGTACGACCTAAACCACGCATAACCATTGATATTATGACTATAATACCAATACTGGTACTTATTTTAGCTAGAGTTGCTACCGAATCCATAACAAAATAGCCACGACGATATAAAAATGTGGCCAACAAAGGTGAGGTGTAAAAACCAATGTTCCACATTAAATTAATCTAAAATAAAGGGAAAAAAATCAATCAATAATTCATAATTATATTGTAACACGTATAATATGCGTCATACCGTTGAAAGTATTTGGTCACCAAATTTTTCCAGACCACCGGCCTCATACATTTTCTACAAAGAAAAAAAGTTATACATAATTTATTAAAGAATAAGTATATTTGTGTCTTGAAATAAATCGTTTTTCCAATTCCTATTGAAATGGTGTTACGTACTTGAGTGGTTCCGAGGCCATATTCCATGTAGAGCTTTGGTCCCAATATGTAGCGCAGTAAACTCATATTGGAATAAACTATTTTATTAATATTTAGTTAATTTCTTTTTTTGTTGTCTTTTGGCCTGATTTCGATAATTAAAATCTCTAAATTTACTCAATAAAAATGCAAATTAATTAATATGACACAAAAAAAATAATTCTTCTTTTTTCTGTTTTAACATTCACAGTCAAGTGTGTACATTAAATTAAGGAGGCCATTTCATTTTAGGACTACCTCGAACATTAATTAATGAAAACAAGGAAAAATTTTGTGGCGATCAAATTTTTGTACCTTGTTTATTTCTATTGAGTAATTTTTAATTAACCTAAATGATAAAATTTTAATAAAAAAATAACTGACTTAAATTCCTTTATATTAATTAAAACAATATGGCAATATTTTTTCTTATCATTTGAAAAAGTCTCATTCCTTAATGAATACTTTATTTTTGCTCAAAAGAAGAAGATTTAGTAAACAATGTCGTCCTTAACCGGTGTACGCGTTAATCTTTTCAATGAGAATTTTCTCAATGAATCCGAACAGGATGCCAATTCTGTTCTTACCGAATTAGATAAAGGCTTACGTTCCACTAAGCTAGGTGTACAATGTGAAGCCATAGTGCGTTTTCCTCGTCTATTTGAGAAATATCCATTTCCGATTTTGATAAATTCCTCATTTCTAAAATTGGCTGAATTTTTTCTAAATGGTTCTAATCTGCTACGTTTTTGGGTTTTGCGTGTTTGCCAACAGAGTGAAAATCATTTGGATAAAATTCTAAATATAGATGCCTTTGTTAAGCGCATTTTTATGGTAATTCACTCTAATGATCCGGTAGCCAGAGCATTGACCCTGAGAACTTTGGGTGCGGTATCGCGGGTTATACCAGAAAAACAGCAAGTACATCATGCTTTAAGAAGAGCTTTGGACAGTCATGATACAGTGGAAGTAGAAGCGGCCATTTATGCTAGTGGTCAATTTGCTGCTCAATCAAGATCTTTTGCCATTAGCATGTGTGCCAAAATATCCGATATGATTGAATCTTTACAAATACCAGTGCCCATGAAATTGCAATTGATTCCCGTGCTTAGGCACATGCATCATGACGCGAACACGGCAGCATTAGTGAAAAAACTCTGTCTTAACTTGCTGCCCAAATATCCGGGAGAAAGTTTTGTGGTGGCCATCTTAGCTTCGTTGACTGAATTGTCGGCCAGAACCTTGACAGGAGTACCAGATCAAGTAACATTGTTATTGGAATTTAATAACGATTTGCGTAAACCGGTAAGAGCTCAAGCTTTAAAATCACTCAATAAATTGGCCGAGAAACAATGTGTTCATGCTTGGCCCAAAAGCGCTATTAAGGATTTAATAGCCAAAGCTTTTGCCTGTTCTGAACCTTCGGAACAGTATTTATTTTTGGGCATTATACTTAAACTTAGTGATTGTCCTTTAACTTGCCATATTCTGCTGGCACAAGAGGAGGAACCACCTTCGGTGGTAGATTTGTGCAAGAATTGCTTATGTCTTAATGATTATGGCACCGCTAGCCAAGCTATTACCGTATTGGCTTCTCTGATTACCTATGCTGATGTGAGCAATAAAACGGAACGTATTAACGTGCTAATGGAGTTGATTGATTTACATTTACAAAGCTTACTCATGTGCACTATACGTGAGCAGAAATATGCTGAAGACTTGCGTAAAATATTAGTTTGTGGTATAAGGGTATCATCGGTGAAACAGGAATTTGGCGTTGAATTGGTTACAATGCTGGCGAATCTCTTAAATGATTCGGTGGAGTACCCAGCCGCTAATGAAGAAGCTATATGTGAGGCATTGGGTTCATTATGTTCATATTTTCAATTAAGGAAGTTTGTTCCCTTAAGCAATGAAATGGAAACAGATCAAAGTAGTCAGCAAAGGGTAAGTTTGGTAAATTTAATGGATGAATCAATTTAAGGATTTTTGTTGTATTTTTTAGACTAATCCCGTACTCAAGAATCTCTTGTTAATTATGCGTAAACTAACCACCACTACTGAACGTAGCACACCCGAGGAAAGTATTAGAACTATAGAAATTCTTTCCGCCGTGGCGTTGCAAGCCATGATGGGTTGTTTTATGCCTACAGCGGTTATGCGTACTTTTGAAACAATTATTTTAAAATCAAATCCCTGGACTCAATATCGTATAGCCCGTTCGGCAAGCCGATATGGACAACATTATTTGGCCGCTCATATTTATGTGAAAATATCGCGCAGTACTGTGGTAGATAAACTACACTTTTTCCTAACGGGTCTTTCGCAGTTGGCTCACGCGGAATGTATTCTAAACTATGGAGTATCCTATGATTTTATGCACAAGAACTATGAAATGTGTGAAAATAATATTGTACGCAGCATGACCTTGGAGGAGTCGATGCCGTTAATGCAACGTTTGGAAATGGCAATAAATTTATGCTGGCAAGCCTTGGCCAGCTTAAGAGCTAGTTCCTCGCCCTCACATCCTTTCACATTCCAATTGGAATTCTTGAAATTACGTGCACAATTTCTACAGACCCTACATTCGGCAGTAACCATAAAAAATGCCCAGATTATAGTGCCACCACCAGCCATAGCCGGCAGTTTGGCACAAAATTCCCGAGACTATTTGCAGAAATTTGGCCATGTCACCAATCAGCTAAGGAAGTTGGTTAAGGAATTGAAATCCTGTGAAGAAGCCTTTGGACGTTTGTATAAGTCAGCATTTGATGCGGATCCTACTACTTTGGAATTTCTAGAGATTATACAATATCAATGTGTTTTGTTTGCCCACATTGTGGAGACCATTTGTTTTGCCACCCCCTCAGATCCACCAGATTTTCAGGCTGAAGGCAAATGTCCCGAAACTAGATATTTAATTAACTGCTGTCGTCGAATGGAAGAGTTAAGCAAATCGATACCAGAAGAAGCGGCTAATAATAAAACCATTAACAATTTCCATTTGGATATTATATTGGCCGAAATTGAGATCATTACTAAAACTCCCCTATGTTTGCCACGCTATTTCTTCCAAGTCTTACAATCAACACAAATCAAATTGTCTGTCAGTCCTCAACCGCGCAGCGATGGCAAACCTGTCAATGTACAATCGGGCAGTAATTTGGTAATAAAAGTAGAGGGAGTCATTCAGCATTATGGTAAAAAGCCTTCCCTGTTTCGCAGTGTAGAGTCGGTACAGTTAAGTTTGGTTTCAAAGCTTTTAACACCAAGACCACCTGGTGAATCTATGAAACCACAAAGTGATACGGTGACCTTAACTCAAACTGTAAAGCCGCAAAGAGATTTCTTATCTGGTAATTTTCTAGTACCCATATCATCGGGCGGCCAATGGCAGGTTACTTTGGAGACTTATGTCATAGACGAAAAAGGGATTACCTGGTGCACTGGACCTAAAAATTCCATGTTGGTAAGAGTTTTAGATGATCCAGCTAAACAGCAACAGGCACCAGCACCTTCTGCGCAAACTAGAAGATTTTAAAACTAATCATTAAAATTAACTTTAAGTATTACCAATAAAAACTTTAATTTTACTTGTAACATTTTCTAATTTATTTATTTTTAACAAACTACTTTTGGAAGGGATAGTAATCCAAACCAGAATTATAGTTATATTTTGGTTTCTGTTTACGCTTAGCTATTTCAATCATTTCCTGTACATCCTTACGATAGGCGGGTGGTAACATTTCTTCATGCAATGTACATTCATATTTCTCGGGTTCTTCCACTTTGAAAATGTGCCTGCGTACAATATCGATATCACGGCCAAATTCTTCTCGCATATCGGCAATTTTAGCGGGCGCAGCATCAAAATTTATGGTAAAATAGGTACCCTCACGATGCACAGCACCATGTTCACTGATTTTATAGGGCAAGGCTCGGGAACCTAAATTTTGTAATTGTCTTATAATACCTCCTTTGTCCAAAATAGATTCTGCCGTACGTTTTATGGCCGAAATCAATTCAGGCTGAAAATTGAAGAAACTCATTAAATTATTAATGTCATTATACCCAAATGATTGCTACTTACTCTGGACATTTGTCTTAATACCATGGATAATTCATAAGAAGGCATTTTTAATTAATTTATCAATATTTTTGTTATAAAACTAAAAATTCATCCACTTGCTAGAGCCCTGTGACGACAAATATTAACGACGGCGCCGACTGACACTAAAAACAACGACGGCGGCTTAAAATAGACTGTAAACCGGCTAAGTTCTCAAATACGTTGAAATCATGATACAATTAAATTAAAACGTGACTCTTTCAACACATGTCAACAAATTTTGTTAGAGAAAACTTTTCGCTACCTTAACGAGAAATGAACGTGAAAGTTCTTACGATCATATAATTAAACATGATGTAAAAATTTCAACGAGGAATCGTTCTATATTTAAAGTAACAAATATAGTGAAGTAAAAGCAGTGACTCAATTAGGCGCGTATCTGCAATGATTTTCTTTTGGTTGGCAATTCGATTTTTGTCAATCAGCTGTTTATGTTAAAATTAATGATTCACAATAGTTTCTAATTTAAAATAAATGGTCGCAAAAAGTTGTTAGCTGCTAAAAATAATTTAGAAAATTTAAATTTGAATGGTGTTATGTATTTATTTTAAAATAATAGTGTGCAAAGTGTGAATATTTCATTAAATTGTAACTAAATTTATTGTTATTTACAAGGTAAGTGTTTTGTTTTTTACTTTATTATTGTTTTGCAAATTTCAATCCCTACACTAGTTGCGAAAGGATAAGAAAACTTAAAGTTAATTTTAAAGGTTATGTTCCGATGTATACAAAAGCTAATGTATAATTATTTGTAAAACGGAATTTATTATTTAATTTAGCAAGTTATTAACTTATTCTTAATAACATCAAAAGGAGGTTAGCGAAAATTTGAAATTTATATAAAATAATCTTCTACAATGTACAATTTCTTTAGTTGTTTTGTTGTCTTTTGTAAGTTGACAATCTTTGACAAAAATGACTAATGTTGATCCGGAATGAAAATCCAATTGTCGTATGAAAGTATAGAGCATCCAATATGCTACTATTAAAAGCTCTCGGGGGAAGAAACTTTCAGTTGATATATTTACCTGTTGCTGAGTTGACGATTTGAGTACTGTTGAAAATCTAGGAGTTGCAGAGGTGAGATCTAATATTCGTCAGAACGATTATTTGTTTGTTTGTACTTCTGAGTATTGCATTCAACTTACAATCATAATCTCTGTTAATTTAATAATGTATGTTCCTATGTCTGTTCATATTAAAGTTGTGATCAAAATATTTGAAAATCAACTTACGAATTGAACTAGAACTGATGTAAAACTGAACTAGAACTGAACTAGAACTGAACTAGAACTGAACTAGAACTGAACTAGAACT
Organism: Lucilia cuprina; assembly: GCF_022045245.1. NCBI lineage: Eukaryota > Metazoa > Arthropoda > Insecta > Diptera > Calliphoridae > Lucilia > Lucilia cuprina. Next base: position 45,713,904 of record NC_060953.1, on the reverse strand, counting down.
GAACTAGAACTGAACTAGAACTGAACTAGAACTGAACTAGAACTGAACTAGAACTGAACTAGAACTGAACTAGAACTGAACTAGAACTGAACTAGAACTGAACTAGAACTGAACTAGAACTGAACTAGAACTGAACTAGAACTGAACTAGAACTGAACTAGAACTGAACTAAAACTGAATTTGAACTGAACTAGAACTAAACTAGAACTGAACTAGAACTGAACTAGAACTAAAATAGAACTGAACTAGAACTGAACTAGAACTGAACTAGAACTGTACTAGAACTGAACTAGAACTGAACTAGAACTGAACTAGAACTGAACTAGAACTGAACTAGAACTGAACTAGAACTGAACTAGAACTGAACTAGAACTGAACTAGAACTGAACTAGAACTGAACTAGAACTGAACTAGAACTGAACTAGAACTGAACTAGAACTGAACTAGAACTGAACTAGAACTGAACTAGAACTGAACTAGAACTGAACTAGAACTGAACTAGAACTGAACTAGAACTGAACTAGAACTGAACTAGAACTGAACTAGAACTGAAATAGAACTGAACAAGAACTTAACTGGAACTGTACTAGAACTGATCTAGTAATGAACTAGAACTGTTTGTTATGTGATTTGACTAGGAAACCAATATTCACTAAATTGTCGATATTTCCATTTTACAAATGTACGATTTTTTACTAAAAATTAAATTTTTACATAAATTAGATTTTCACCTAAAAATCCAAAGAAACCGAAATCATAACTAAATAAACGAATATTACTCTGATTTCAAATTTTCAATAAATATTAAAATTTATATAAAAATTCAAGTTTTTAAATTTTTACTAAAAATCTTCAAAAAATTCAAATGTTTATTGCATTTTTTATATATAAACTTAAAATGTAAACGTCTTAAACTTTGAGAAAGATCTGAGTCTAAGAAATTAGAAAATGAAATTTGTTTTAAAAACAATTAAATATTGAATTCGATTTTTATATTTAAATGTTAGTTCAAGTGAAATAAAATCGTTTGTTTTGAGATTAAAACACAAAAGTATAGAAATAATAGTTTGAAATACTTTTCACATCTCTGAAACGGCAGAGTTTTCCAATAAAACTATGTTTTAAATTATTTTATAAAATATTTATTTTATTATTTATTTATTACCAAAAAAATATATAGAAGAATAAATTACTGATAGAAGACAAATTTGGCGGATGATTTTTGAAATCATGTTGGGGTGATTTGAAAATTTGTGTTTGGGTTTTGAAAGATAAGGACACTTGCAAATATTTTGAGTGTTGTAAAAGTTTAGATTATTTTTAATGGCACATTATAAAATATGTTTAAAAAATATACATATTTATAAACCTCAACAGCAATATAAAGTGGTAATAAATACATTTTTTTCTTCTATATGTATACGAGAGCAATTCTTTGTTTTTTATATATTTTGAAAGACTAATTTGGTGCCAATTGAATTGTAAAAGAAAACAAAAACTAATTGATATGATATGGGTTTTGAAAGTAAAATTAAATAAAATTTAAAAGAAAAAGAACACAAAAGCTATATTAATGTATAAAAAGTGTCAACATTTATATAAGTAAAATATGTATGAACTTATAAATTATAAAGACAATATAAAGAAAATTATTATTATTATGAATTTGAGTAAAGTTAATTAATTTAAAAAAAATACACTTTTATAACTTATACATTTGTTGTGGTTTAATTAATTCTTTGAAAATTAAATATTAATTAAAAAAATAATAATAAAAAGGAATGCGCTGCAATAGAACATATGGAATGTCTTAAAGAGTTAACAAAAAAAAAAAACAGAACCAAGCTGTTTTTTCTTCTTTTCTTGGGATTTAAATTAAAATACATATAAAATTTGATTGTACAGATGAAGAAGTATGTGTTATAGTTGTTGTGTGTTAAGTAGACATTTTACATGTGTCTGGTGTTGCCAAAGTTAATGCCAGATTGTGTGGCACCCTTGTTGGAACCGTACTGTAGGGAAATGACATTTTGACCGGCACGCAATTGTTCCTCCGAGAAGTTGCGTACATTTTTATCAGCTTCCTTGGGACCAATGGAAGGTTTACCAAAGTTATGGGCCTAAAGGAAACGAAGAAATACATTAGTTATTTTATTGAATATATATAGAGAGACACAAGATTTTTTCTTACCTTTCTGCCCAAAGATTGAATGCAAATGACTACCGAGTTCAAGTTTTGTCTTTCCCACAAGTCAACACTTTGGAAAGTTTCTTGTGTGGGTACACCAAAGTTTTTGGCACATTCTAAGAAAGCTGTTGATGAAAAGAACATGTTTTTAAATCAAATCTTTAAATATATTTTACAATTTTGTTAATAATACCTGAAATATTTTCCATGCATTTAAAGGCCATTTTACTTTCATTGATTCTCTTAACCGAACCAGGTTGTAAACAATTGGCCAATTTGCATAGTAAAACACCATCCTTTAAGACTTCAAAGAAATTATCCATATCACCAGAGGTGTTAATGGGTTCATCGGTAATCACCTTAATCCATTCCAAGCATTCTTGGGCCAATTCTTCGCTGTATTTGGAGTTGATCTGGAAATAAAAAGATATAACATAAAAATTATTAATATTTAAGTTTCTTTAAGTACAAATATTTTAATAATTCTTTTTCCATTACTTTTGCTTTATACATTTTGCTAGTGCAACATATACTCTTCTAGTGCAATTGTTAACTGTGAGCAAATCAATTTAATTTACTTTTTCTTTTGCAAAAAAAAAAAAAAGAACTGAAACAAATTGCTTTTAGTTATCACTTTGTTTCATTGTATTGTATTTCTTATGATAAGATATCAAATTCTATTTTCAACAATTGTTTTAACAATTCCCTAAAAGTTTTTGAATTGTACTCTTTCTTTTTACCATATTTTTTGTGGTATTTACAAAGATTGCTTTCGTTTTCATATTTATAATTATCTAGAAAGAAAGGCAAAGGCTGGCAATTGTTTCAGAAACCTACACTGAGTTCATAAAAACTTTTTAGAGAGCTAATATTAGCTATTTAGTAATTTAATACTTTATTTACTTAATAATATGTAGAACATTTGTGCAAATAGCAAAAATAATCTCAAGAAATTTTAAGTACATATTTATTTATTTATTTATCTCAATTGAGCGTTAAATATATTGTTAAGAGATGATAAAGAGTTTCAGCGTATTTCCATTTAAAATTTTGTTATAATTATCAAATAGAAGTTTTACAACATGTTTGGAGCATTAGAACTGAACTAGAACTGAACTAGAACTGAACTAGAACTGAACTAGAACTGAACTAGAACTGAACTAGAACTGAACTAGAACTGAACTAGAACTGAACTAGA
>NC_060953.1:45704687-45710418 GCF_022045245.1 Lucilia cuprina | reverse complement strand
TTCTAGTTCAGTTCTAGTTCAGTTCTAGTTCAGTTCTAGTTCAGTTCTAGTTCAGTTCTAGTTGAGTTCTAGTTGAGTTCTAGTTCAGTTCTAGTTCAGTTCTAGTTCGGTTCTAGTTCAGTTCTAGTTCAGTTCTAGTTCAGTTCTAGTTCACTTCTAGTTTAGTACCAGTTCAGTTCTAGTTCAGTTTTAGTTCAGTTCTAGTTCAGTTCTAGTTCAGTTCTAGTTCAGTTCTAGTTCAGTTCTAGTTCAGTTCTAGTTCAGTTCTAGTTCAGTTCTAGTTCAGTTCTATTTCAGTTCTATTTCAGTTCTAGTTCAGTTCTAGTTCAGTTCCAGTTCAGTTCTAGTTCAGTTCTAGTTCAGTTCTAGTTCAGTTCTAGTTCAGTTCTAGTTCAGTTCTAGTTCAGTTCTAGTTCAGTTCTAGTTCAGTTCTAATTCAGTTCTAGTTCAGTTCTAGTTTAGTTCTAGTTCAGTTTTAGTTCAGTTCTATTTCTAGTTCAGTTCCAGTTCAGTTCTAGTTCAGTTCTAGTTCAGTTATAGCTCAGTTCTCAATAGAATGTTCTCAAAAATGGCACTACGTGAATAAAAACAACAATATTTTGTAGGTGCTAAGGATTTAAATGACTCAGAAGCACCTTTGTAATATGTTAAAAGAAAAAAATGTATATATTTTCTGTAATTTCTTTTCAAAGACATTCTATGAATAAGTTTGTATTGCATTCGATTACCTTTCTAACTATTGCTAAATATAATTTAAATAATTCTAAAAATTATAAAACTATTTTACCTTGAGTGAAACTAAAAAGACAAGAAAGTAGAAAAATTCTTTAGAATATTACCCTGACCAAACCATAAAGGTTACATTATGGAAGAGACAAAAACACACAATTAAACCTTTTTAAAAATGTTCAAAAAACAAAAATGTTATTAACTAGGTGAATACATATTTGGTATTAGAAGTATGTTTTAAGTAGAACTTTCAACTAAACTTATATTTGTAGTTAACAAGACATTTAAACAAGCAAAGTTATTTTTTTTCGAAAAGACTAGACATTTTGAAAACATAATTTATAATAAATATGGTATATAGAATACTTGACATTAACATTGTGTTTAACATTGTACGTATAATTATGACAATAACTGTAAACATTTAAATACATTTTAATGTAAATACATACATAGTTATTTACAAATAAGATTATCTTATAAACAAACACGTTATATAGAAATGTTCACAAGTCGTTTGACCTATAATTGATTAGTTTTATTTTATAAGAAATAAGAAAAAAACAAAACGAAAACAGCAGCAAAAAATAATTTCTTTTTTTCTTTAGTCAAAGAAAAAAGTATAAGAGGAAGTTTAATTAAAAAATGGTAGTTATTTGTATGAATGTATGTACTTATATGGTTAGAGGTTATAAATATAAATAATTTAAAATATTTTTTTTAAAAAAAATTTAGGGTCACCGACATTTTGTTATAATGGTAGTATTTTTAAAAAATTTTTGGGATTTTTTTTGGTTTAAAATACTTCTAAGTAGTCTAACCTTAAAACCCAAATTTGTTTCATTATTGTATTATAATTGCATAACGGTACAATTAAAGTTTTAAATTAATTCATACAAAGAAGGAAAGAAACATCATCATCATCATCATCATAAATTGGAATTCATAAAAAAAATTGTTTTGTTACAAACAAATTTTTTTTTTTATTTTTTTGAAAAATTTGGAGAAAGTTTAACGGATGAATAGACAATAATCCATATTTTGCAATATATTTTTCAAAATAATAAAACAACAACTAAAATAAAAAAGAAATAATAACTAATAAATAACCAAAAAATTATAAAGAAAAAGACGCATACATCATCAGTTTATGGTAAAAAAAATCATATTTCTAGAAACACAAAACCAATAAATAAATTGTCTTTTTTTCAAAATTATTATACATCATTTATATTTGTTTAACATTAAAAATAGAATTTTAACCATTTATGTGTATGAAATTTAAAAAAAAAAAATTGTCTTTTTTCATTATTTAAACAAAAAACGTTCGTTTTTATTTCAACTTTATAATGAATCATCTCATATTTTAAACTATAAAATTGCCAAATTCATTCATAAAAAAACTATGATGTCATGAGATTTTTTCTGTAAAACCATATTAAAAACTAATTCAGCTGTTAGAAACGGTTTCAATTTTGTTTTTTTTTTTCTTCTTAGCTTTGAAAATATTGAAAAAAAAAACACTCAATCGTAATGAGCCAACAGTATGTGTTAAAATTGCATGTGTTTCGTTTTTTCATTTTTGTCTATGAGCATTTTTTTATTCTATTTATGGTATAATCAAGATTTTCTAAACTATTTTTGGTTATTGTTGCTTTTTTGTTTGTTTTTAAATAACCGGTACAGTTAATATTATTATGTATATTTATTCTCAACATTAATTACATTTTATTGTTCGAAATTCTTGACCCCAAATAAGAAGAAAGTTTTGAGACTAACAAAAAGTTGTTTATTACGATATTAGAAAATTTTAATAACAAAAGGGTCATAATTCTCAATCAGTTTTAGTTCAGGTTCTGTTTAGATCTAGATCAGTTGTAGTTCCGTTCTAGTTCAGTGTTAGTTGAGTTCTAGTTCAGTTCTAGTTAAATTCTAGTTTATTTCTAGTTCAGTTCTAGTTCAGTTCTAGTTCAGTTCTAGTTCAGTTCTAGTTCAATTCTAGTTAAGATCTAGTTCAGTTCTAGTTCAGTTCTAGTTCAGTTCTAGTTCAGTTCTACTTCAGTTCTAGTTCAGTTCTAGTTCAGTTCTAGTTCAGTTCTAGTTCAGTTCTAGTTCAGTTCTAGTTCAATTCTAGTTCAGTTCTAGTTCAGTTCTAGTTCAATTCTAGTTCAGTTCTAGTTCAGTTCTAGTTCAATTCTAGTTCAGTTCTAGTTAAGATCTAGTTCAGTTCTAGTTCAGTTCTAGTTCAGTTCTAGTTCAGTTCTAGTTCAGTTCTTGTTCAGTTCTTGTTCAGTTCTAGTTCAGTTCTAGTTCTAGTTCAGTTCTAGTTCAGTTCTAGTTCAGTTCTAGTTCAGTTCTAGTTCAGTTCTAGTTCAGTTCTAGTTCAGTTCTAGTTCAGTTCTAGTTCAGTTCTAGTTCAGTTCTAGTTCAGTTCTAGTTCAGTTCTAGTTCAGTTCTAGTTCAGTTCTAGTTCAGTTCTAGTTCAGTTCTAGTTCAGTTCTAGTTCAGTTCTAGTTCAGTTCTAGTTCAGTTCTAGTTCAGTTCTAGTTCAGTTCTAGTTCAGTTCTAGTTCAGTTCTAGTTCAGTTCTAGTTCAGTTCTAGTTCAGTTCTAGTTCAGTTCTAGTTCAGTTCTAGTTCAGTTCTAGTTCAGTTCTAGTTCAGTTCTAGTTCAGTTCTAGTTCAGTTCTAGTTCAGTTCTAGTTCAGTTCTAGTTCAGTTCTAGTTCAGTTCTAGTTCAGTTCTAGTTCAGTTCTAGTTCAGTTCTAGTTCAGTTCTAGTTCAGTTCTAGTTCAGTTCTAGTTCAGTTCTAGTTCAGTTCTAGTTCAGTTCTAGTTCAGTTCTAGTTCAGTTCTAGTTCAGTTCTAGTTCAGTTCTAGTTCAGTTCTAGTTCAGTTCTAGTTCAGTTCTAGTTCAGTTCTAGTTCAGTTCTAGTTCAGTTCTAGTTCAGTTCTAGTTCAGTTCTAGTTCAGTTCTAGTTCAGTTCTAGTTCAGTTCTAGTTCAGTTCTAGTTCAGTTTTAGTTCAGTTCTAGTTCAGTTCTAGTTCAGTTCTAGTTCAGTTCTAGTGCAGTTCTAGGTCAGTTCTAATTCAATTTTACTTCAGTTCTAGTTCAGTTCTAGTTCAATTTTACTTCAGTTCTAGTCCAGTTATAGTTTAGTTCAATTGAGTTCAGAATAGTGTTGAAATTGTTCCGGTAGTAAAGGGCATAAGAATATCCATTACTTTTTGTAAAAGTATAAAAAGTTCGACCCAGACTTCAATAAAATTATAAACTATTTAAATTCATTTTTGCTGATTATTATTTATTTCATTTAAATATTTTTATTTATTAACAGAAAAATTGATTTAATTCTTTATAAAAATATAACAGTTTTGAGCTCAATTCTTTATAACGGAAAAATACCTTAATTAAAACAAAATCACATTAATCATGAAGTAAAAAACAAAAGTTTGTAAATAATTCTAGAACATGTGTTCCATTTTTGTCGGTAAAAAAATAACAATAATTATGTTCCAGTAATTTTAATTAACTGATAAGCCGTCTCAAACTCACTCCATTACTTTGGTTATCAAGTTTGCCTATTTTTTTATGGGATTTTTTTTACAATGAAATTCACAAGATTGGTTAAATGAGATCATTGGTATATTTATTATAAACAATGTAATTTATAATAATAATAAATAATATTAATATGTATACAAATTAATATTAATTAATTAATTATGAAAATTCCTATAACGTTTTTGTAAAAAAAGAAACCTTTTTTTGAATGTCATTTACACACAAAAGTTTTGACAATTTTGTAAAATGTTTGTTAATGAAATTTGTCAACATTGTAATAAGAAAAATGCACAGGGCCGTTAAAATAAATAAATTTAAACAAAATAAAATATCAAAACACACAATAAAATGTGATGATATTCTACTCTCGTTTTAAATGTGTTATTGATTTGTTTTTGTATTTTATTTTGTAATTTTTTATTTCGTTTTTTTTATTTTTTGCATAAACAATTTTTGCAAATAAATTAACTGACAATGCTAAATAAGGTAAAAATGCATTTTTATTACAGGCCCCTAAGCTAAAAGTATATAAAATTTTATAAATTTAGCTGAAATATTTGTAATAAAAAATAAATTTAAACTACTTGTTGTTAAACAATATATTAGGATCACTTAAGTGCAATATAATTTAAAAAATAGTTAAAAATTAGGAACTGTTGACCTGGTTATTTAATTTTATTGATTTTGAAATTTCAATGATTCATCACCAAATTTTGTTAAACTCTCCCGTTAAGCATCAAATTGATGATGTATACCCCCCATTCCAATGAGTTAGAGTGTTATTAAAATCACCAATCATTAAAACAAATATTGACGAGTTTCTTTTTTGTTATTTATGGACTGACTCATTTTATCGAATAGTAATCGATTACTGTTTCACAATATTGAAAAAAACATATACGAAAAAATGGTTCACAAAAATTATTAACTACATGTATGGTTTTTTATTTTCGTTGTCTAATATTTATTTGCTTTGTTGCCATTTTTAGAAAACAACATAATTATTTAATGTTTTTTATTTGAAATTTTCCTATTTTAACCATAATAAGACCTTAAGGTTACGACAGTGATGTTGTAAACAAAGAGCAGAGTAAAAACATCAAATTTGTTTACATTAGATATACATACATATATTGTCATTCGTTAAACAAGTTAGAGGTTAGACAAATTACAGAAACACATACATATTTATACACATGTAGGTTAAATTATACCCAACGGACAAAAAGTAAGTAGTCCTGACTATAAACTAAATTAGAGACAGGACCTAGACTTTAGTTCAAAATAAATTTAAATATATACAAAAGTTCAGATCTAGTTCAGTTTTAGGTAAGTTTAAGTTCGGTTCTAGTTCAGTTCTAGTTCAGTTCTAGTTCAGTTCTAGTTCAGTTCTAGTTCAGTTCTAGTTCAGTTCTAGTTCAGTTCTAGTTCAGTTCTAGT
>NC_060953.1:45621437-45704587 GCF_022045245.1 Lucilia cuprina | reverse complement strand
ACTGAACTAGAACTGAACTAGAACTGAACTAGAACTGAACTAGAACTGAACTAGAACTGAAGTAGAACTGAACTAGAACTGAACTAGAACTGAACTAGAACTGAACAACAACTGAATTACAACTGAACTAGAACTGAACTAGAACTGAACTAGAAATGAACTAGAACTGAACTATAACTGAACTAGAACTGAACTAGAACTGAACTAGAACTGAACTAGAACTGAACTAGAACTGTATTAGAACTAACTAGAACTGAACTAGAATTCAACTAGAATTCAACTAGAACTGAACTCGAACTGAACTAGAACTGAACTAGTACTAAACTAGAAGTGAAATATCTGAAAGATAACTAATTGATTGAAAATATAAAATTGTTGATTTCAAACTAATTTTAAAATCATAACAATTGACAAGTGCTTAAGACTTCTTGGCAGCAAACCCTAACAAAATGTTTAACCATATAAAGTATTTTTTTTTTTTTTTTATTTTATAAAAATTCTTTTAGGTACATAAACATACAGTTTTTTCTATATTCCGGAAATTGCAATAAAAACCATACATAATTTTAACGACACAAATGTAATTTAGGTTCTATTTTATAGTTTTGGTTTTTAAAACACGCTTTTACACTTGTGTCCAACGTTAGCAACATTAAAATGAAAACTTACACTTAAATGTGAGAAAAATTAGTTTAACATGTATATATCTTTCTTTTTATTTCCAGTCACGTTTTGAGAATTTTTTTTATTTTATTTTAAGAAAATAACTAAGTCATACTTAGTATGAAATTTACTACTTAGTTAGTTCTCTAGGGAATTGTTTTTTTTTTTGTATTTTTTTAACAAAAATACGAAGTGTTATAATTGGATTGTAAATTAATTCTTATTTACACCTTCTACACGAGTTTGTTTTTAACGCAGTTGTCTCACCGCAAATGACTGTCTATTAAATTCAGTAAAATATCTTAAATATTTGTATATATGTGTCTATGTTTATAGAAGATATATCTATCATTGAGAGTTTTAATTAATTATTAATAAATTCCATTTTATGCATATATGAAGTGTGTTTGAAAACATACTTTTTTCGCATACGATTAATTAAGAAAACATCATTTATTTATGTGTATAATAAAGAATTAATTCAAAGAATTTTTTTCTAAAAAAATCTCAAATTCTAGGAACATAAAATTTAATTTTATTTGTTACTGTATTTTGATTAATTACTTTAAGTTTTTGAATATTTAATTGGAAGTTTTGGAATTTATTAAGTATAGTCGGGCATGGCCGACCATATAATACCCTACACCATGAGTATATTTTTAACATTTTTATTTTTTATAAAGAAACTTTTATGTTGAATATTACCATAAATCCAAAATATTTAAGCAATTTATTAATAAAAAAATTAAAATTTCTATATGAGGCTTTATATAGGTCAAATATGGGCCGATCCTCGGTAAATTTGGGAAAAGGATATATTTTTAAATAACAGTTAGTTTTGTTGAGTTACATTGCGATACAAATGGTTACAAGTCAATTTTAGACGTTTAAGACATTTTTTGAAGGGGGGTTTGTAAGGGGGCTAGGGTCAAATATAGGCCGATCCTTACGAAAATCTGCAGTGTCATTTATACTTATATAAAACTTATTTGTGCCAATTTTTAGAGAGATAGTAGAATATTTGACGTAATTATGGCATAAAAAGTTCAAATCGGGAGGTACGGTTGTATGGGGGCTAGGTGAAAAAATGGACCGATTTCAACCATTTTAAATAGGCTTCGTCTCTGTGCCAAAAAACATGCTTGGTCCAAATTTCATCAAATTATCTTGAAAATTGCGGCCTGTACCTTGCGCACAAGGTTTACATGGACAGCCAGCCAGCCGAACAGACGGACAGACTGACGGACGGACATGTCTTAATCGATTAAAAAAATGATCTGAATCGATCGGTATACTTAAAGGTGGGTATTGGACCAATATTTTTGTATGTTACAAACATCAGCACAAACGTATAATACCCTACCCACTATAGTGGTGTAGGGTATAAAAACTTCCTATTGCCAAATAAATATTGATCTTAACAGAACATATCATTAGCTCTCGTGGGCAAAATTCTTAATTTATATAAAAAATTTATTAATAGATTTTTAAAAAAAAATTTTAAGAAAATAAAACTAAAAGTGTTTTCTAAAGTAAATAACTAATTATAAAAACAATTTTCTTAATAAATCTATAATTATTTTGAGTTTGTGGTTTAACACTTTAAGTTTAGCTATAAAAATAATCTTTATAGGAAAGTAAGAGTTTTTTTTTCATTTCAATAACATTCATTGCAAATTCCTGCTGATATGTCAGTTGTTTTGAATTTTAAAGTGGTTTTCATTTATCTTGAATCACATGTTTTATAATTGAAGAAAAATATGACATAATTTCTGTTTATACTTTCTAGTTAATAGTAAACTTGTTTCAATGTTCTAGTTTAAGCGAATTGCAGAACATATTAAATAGTTTTTATGACATTTTGAAATAAAGCAAAAAAAAATTAATCGTTTTTTAAAACAGTGGCAGGCAAATAATATAAAAAATTCTTAAATAGCTGATAACAAATTTGAAATCTAAAATATTCTAAAAAATAAAAGCAAAATTTATGTTTAAAGAAACTTAACTTTAACTTAAGCGGAGTTTTCAATTATATATCCTTTAAATTTAAGATTAATTTCAAAAATAACCACTTGCAATGTGATTCGGTTTTTCTCAATTTGACATCAAATTTTATTCTTTAATCCTTCTCCAGTCTAAAGACAAGTTCAAGTTTTACTCATAGATTTACAATTGTAATATTATTTTATTGGAAAGTTCTAAATTTATATAATATATCAAAGATTCTCCTCCAGTGGTTGTCAAATCTTAATCGGAGGCTTGAATTTATTTTAATTTTTAGGAAAAATCTCAAACATTGGTCTTCAAAACCAAAAACTATAAGTAGAAATTGTATTTAGACTTGAGAGTGGTTTAAGTATAGAATATGAAGTTTGAGAACAACCAATATAGTTTGAGAATAAAAAAAAAAATAACAAATATAGAGATAACTGAATCACTTCTCATTTAATATTTCCTTTCCTTTGAGAACAACTATATCAGTTGTTCTCAAACTTTAGATACTATACTCAAACCATTCTCAAGTCTAAATTCAATTTCTACATAAAGTTTTTAGATTTGAAGACCAATGTTTGAGAAGTGATCTTTCCTCAAAATAATATATAACTGATATGTTGAAATCTCTTTCAAATCCTAAAAATAAATGTCGAAACTTTAGAGGAATTTAATGTCAGGCGTTATTGACGATTTGGTAAACCATTCGAAACTAGAACTTTTTCCTAGGAATAACATACATACAGGGACAATTTATAGATTTGATCTTTTCTGACATGAAGGCTTATCTGGACTCATTATAACGAATGAATTTTATTGTGGCTTACTGGTTACCACTATAATCGGTCCTTGTATAATAAGCGTTAGGAGACTGAACCTTCCATATAACAACTACTTTAGAAATTGTTATAACGAAAACGGCTATTTGAGCTGAGACCTTAAGCACTACACTGCTCTAGTCAGCATATTCATTCTCAGCATGGATTCAAATGCTGAGGCACAAACGTACGATTCTTATTGATATCAATACCAGATAGAACCGCTTTTATCTTTTATTTACATCAATACAATAAACCGTTCGTTAGTGTCCCGGTATGGTTTATTTCCATGCTGAATATTGGATTTTTATGAAGACTAGATCCAAAATCAAACAACACAACAATATCAGCTCATCAACCCATGTAAGATCGACTGTCTCTCGGGGGGCTTGTTACCTCATCTTGATGTTATTGCAATCCCAGGGAAGAGAAATGCTAGATAATACCTTTAGTTTGCCCGGACTATAAACTGGTGATGATCAAATGCAACCTTTGAGGTCAAACCTGAGAATTACATAAACAGAATTTAGAACTATGTTTCTGTCGGTTATTGGGGAGGTCCCTTTGAACGGTGTCTGTGTCAATGTCGGTTAAAAGACTTATGCACCGTAAAGACTATAATTCGGTATAAGTTCGGTGCTGTTGCCGACACAACAGATACCCCACAGAGAATTGGCTGTGGACCTAATCATTGGAAATGAGTTGCAGTTATTTGTATAAGATACGGGAGTATACGGACCTTACCCACCTGTATATGCAGAGTAAGCCCTTACCTTATTTCATGGACTCGACTCTAGGTAATGTTGCCGACTCAACAGCAGCCTTTTCAACGGCTTGATTGTAAAAGGAAGTGATGTTTTGCATCTCGGAAGTTAAGCAACGGAGAAGAAATGGTCAGAGGTTATATAGCTCGTGTATTTGAGCAAAATGCTTGTATATGGACCGACAGTACCGTGTACAGAAATTTTCACTGCTGCATAAGAAACACAAAGTTCAGTTCACCTAATGGTCAATACGGTGGGTGTTCACATATAGCACTTCGGTATCATGTTTCAGAAACTTAATCTTATTCGAAATTAGCTAATCGTGTTAGTTCGTTGCACGCGAATAGTCAAGTAGAGTCTAAGAGACTCCACTCGTCAGATTTAGTTTTGTATAGTATTACATCCAGCCTGTAGCCGTGAGAAATCTCAATAGATCATTCAGTTTAGACTTAGATTGGATGTGAAGTGTCTGCCAAGGAAACTGTTTCTCTTAGCATCATGAGCAGGGCATTCACAGATAAGATGAAAGATCGTTTCTTCATTTTCCTTATTTTGCGACTCATTCTTTCATTGTAGGGGAACCCAAGCCGACTTGCATGTCTGCCTAGCACCTAGTGTCCTGTTATAACTACTTTCAACCTCGATATATCCCGCCTATTTCTGGTTATAAGCAGTCTTGGGAGTTCTCATTGAAAGACGGTCATAATAACTTTGGCCCTTTTACTTGTGTCTAGATTGTTTTATCTATTAGAGATTACATTTTGCTTTCATTATGAAAAGTTTGACTTTTGCGATTTTAATTGTCAGATTTTTTTATAATTTCCTAAAGAAACTGTTGCTGAGTTTACTGAGTCTTATGTGTTCTCTCAAAACATTATTAGCAACCTTTCATACATCATCTATAACTTGTTGAACAAAATTTCCAGCCAGAAAAAAATCATGTTTCTCCATATTAAAAAAATCAAATATAACAAATTCTACTAATTGTTTAAAAAAACAAACACCCCAATTTACGTTATCCATTTTATAAAATCACTACAGTCAAAATCAATTTATTTTATTTTATGATCTATCTAAAAACATAAAAATCTCAAAGCAATGAAAACTTAAATGATTGATTGTTATACGAAACGTTTGCATGACATAAAAATATTTTTATGTTATAACATTGAACATTTTTAAAATGTTATTGATTTTTTATTTTAAATTGCTTTATTAAATAGAATATAATTTTTTGTTAAAAAAATATATTCTATATATTTTGTTTAAACATTTTAAAACTTTCAAGTGAAGGAAGTTGTAACTATGAATGGTTTATAAAGAATTTAGCAGAAATTCAGTAGCTAGTTAATATAAACAATAATACACGCCCCTAACTAATAAGAGATATGTTTAACTAATTAATTTACATAAATGTTTAGACGGGCGATTAAAATTTAGTAACAAAAGTTTACAAGAATAGAAAAAAAAAAACAATATTTGTTTAAAAATTTGTTAATTCAACAATTAATTAAAATGTTTACTTGTTATATAAATAAATTTGGTAAATTTCCATGATAAGCATTTTTTAATCTAAGACTGTACCGTTTTTTTGTTTAAAATAAAATAAAATTTTTAAGTTTTTTATTATAAGAACTAATGAAGTTTGCATAAATTTTGCAAAAGCTCTTGTCTTTCTTTAACAATTATTTTTATGCGATTATTCAAATTAAACATTCTAATGTAAATTATATGCTTCAAAAAAAAAACCAAAGAAAAAAAGCAGATGGATGCCCTAAGGAGAAAATATTTTATATTTTATAATTAATCTTATGACAAATAGAATTCCAAAGCTATTGTTTTCATAGACAAAAAAAATTAAATATAAAGAACATAAAAAATAGAAAAGCGTTAAAATTTATATTCTTCTATTATAGTCCAACCAACCAACCAACACTCCAGCAATAAAAAACAATAAAATTGTTAAATATATATAAACAATTCTGATGTTGACATCAATTTGAATAAATTATACATATAGTAATAATCATAACGAAACTAAAAAAAACTAAACAAACCAAATGTAAAATACTTAAATATATTCATTTATGTATGATTGTATATTTAAATGAACGTGTGTTTATTGTCCACTCTTTCAACTATAATTTATAGAAATTATTTTACTAAATTTGACTATATAGTGTTGATGATGTCGTTATAAGAAAAAAATATATATGTATATACATATGATCATAATGAAGACTGACACATCATATCCAACACTTTAGAAATTTATTATATGTAGTTGTTTTTAAATCACATAAATACATATGAATAGATATTTCTGAATCTAATAAAGACACCCAATAATCATTTCTTAAAAATATAGTTGATTATCGAAAAAGAGAAGCTCAATATAAAAACTATAAAACCCAGTCTAACTGCATGACTATTGTGGGGTCTTACACTGGATCCTTAACTGGATTATAAAAGAGTAATATTCGAATTTGTGCTTACAGTAAACCTGTGATTATATTACTCTATATCTGGAGTCTATACAACTGATTCTCTTAACGAGGTCGAAATTATGGCTTTTCTAGTTGCCTTTTAGTTTTATCTTCCGATAAATCGGTAATCAGTTAAACCCAGTCTAGCTGCATGACCAGTGCAGGGACCTACAGGCGGAGATATTAATTATAATACGGGCGGTAAACTGGATTATACAAGAGTAATATTAAAATTTGTACTTACAGTAAACCTGTGATTATATTACTCTATATCTGGAGTTTATACGACTGATTCATGAATGTCTCTTAACGTGGTCGAAACTATAGCTTTTCTAGTTACCTTTTAGTTTTATCTTCCGATAAATCGGTAATCAGTTAAACCCAGTCTAGTTGCATAATCAGTGCAGGGTCCTACAGGCGGATTATTAGTCATAATACGGGCGGTAAACTGATCTGGAGTCTATACGAATGATTCATAAATGTCTCTTAACGATCTAGTTACCGGATCGGAACTACAATGAACTGGATAAAACTGGTTATGAAAGCTTTATGAAAGCGGCACCGATGTTCACAGAAACTTTATAGGTCTGCTCATATAAACATTCATCTGTTCGATAGCAAGTCTGATCTGATCACTTTACTAAGGAAGTATTCGAATTTAAACTGACAGCATAATATCGAATCGATATCTCACTTGTGTCTATACAATTTCTCGATTGTTTCAGAATGTCTCTTAATGGCGCAACATTTGAAACTAGAGCTGATCTGGGTGTCAGACCATTCAAAACATTTTTAGGTCTTAATAACAGTTGGGCAACGATATTCCAAGCAGGAGACCTGCTATTATACTCTTAATCCCTTATTCACAAGAACATTGTATATATCTGACCAGACCACTCTACGAAAACCTCAGGACGTTGTCATTGAGGTTCTATCTGTGTTGATTGGACATAGATTAGTATGCGATCATGTCAAGAAATTTAATGTTGCAATTAATAACTTCTGCAGAAGTTGTAATAAGGAATATAAAGATAAAACGGAGGAACATAGTCTTTGTCTTTGGCCAGCTTTGATCGATAAAAGATTCAGATTAGATGGTCTTCAAGGATCCATCTGTACGACACCAAGTTTGCCACTAGCCAATTTATGACAACCTCAGATCATTGGAATAAACGCTCTACGACAAACGAAGGATGTAGGTGGCTGAAGCTTGTGACAGCCGTCTTGATTGGGCATTGATTAGTAAATGCTCATTCTCATTCTTTAGCAGAATTTGTAATGACGAGGAAGAATAGGAAATTGTCGAACACTTTCTTTAACTGTGTCCCGTAATGGCAGTAACTTTTCCATGATCCAAGAAGAACGGTGGAACAACGTTTTCCGTTTTAAGATTGTCCACTATAGACCGCAGCTTCTTGAATGAGCTGGGCCATTTCTCTTGTATCGATAGCCTCAAAATATATTAATTTTTTCGTGTCAAGGCGTAAACTTTTCCATGATCCAAGAAGAACGGTGGAACAACGTTTTCCGTTTTAAGATTGTCCACTATAGACCGCAGCTTCTTTAATGAACTGGGCCATTTCTCTTGTATCGATAGCCTCAAAATATATTAATTTTTTCGTGTCAAGGCGTTATCTAAATGATGGGTCGAGGTACGATCATTGTCGTATAACACAACGGGATCAATTAAGGATCGAAGTTGACTTTCTGCAACTGTAACCTAATCTAAATCAAGTTTAATTACTACTTGCGTTTTCTTATAATTTATTGGATATGGATAAGATAATAATTTCTTAAATTATGTTTAGATTTTTATTAAATCACTCTTAATTTAATCAACTCAATTCTGAACTCCAATTCGAATCGAAAATTTGACATTGACATTAAATTACTTCAAGTTTTACTTACGAATCTACTTTCCTAGATCATTACGTAGCTAAATGCGACAATGTAAATGAAATGTAGAATAGTGGTGAATATTCCATTAGATTGACGTAATTTTAAAGATTTTCAATTACGAACACGTTTCTCAATTTGAATTGAAAACATTCTTTTAATTTCTGCTTATAATGACGTTAGTTCACCATACACTTTTTAAAGCAACAATTAAAAAAGCAACAACACTTTCGAAAAAAAGGGAGAATATAATGTGATATTGTCGTTCTGAGAGAGAAATCAACTGAGCTTTAACGAAAGCGTCTGATGTTTATTTTTCAAATTTTTTATACCTTATATAGTAAGTCTAACCAAAATAATAAAAAATATAAAATACTACACAGTAACGGCAAAATTATTTGAAAAAAGTAAATACTTCATTTTGTTTGTTTATTTGTTGTTGTATATATGTATACTTAACAAATGTTAAGACCAAATTTAACTTGAAAAAAAATAATATATACTTCACTTCCATTTGAATTCTAATATACATATACTCCATGTTTGTGGGCACGTAAATAAATATAGGTACACATATAAATCTTTGACACTGGGAGTTGTTAGTTATTTGTTGTTGTTTTTTAACAAATGGAACTTGATAGATAGAAGAATAATAACAAATACATAAAAACGGAAATTTTTAATAATTTTTTTTTATTGTACATTTTTTTGGGAAAAATTATTAAGAAATGAAAGAGAGGGAGTAATAGAGTTGAGGTAAGCAACAGGCTAGTAATAAATTGATATTGTATTATTTGAGAACAAAAATAACGAAACATTAACGATTAGAACAGAGATGGAAAATTCAGTACTATTGTACTTTTTGATAACTTCCTTTATATAACTTTTAAGTAGTTCATATTTTAAGAACTTCATAATTTAGTAAATAGATCATTGAAGATACAAATTATGAATGAAAATACTAATCAATCATTTGACCGATCTATAGAATAAATATGGAATAAAAGGGATTTCAATAAACACCAATTTCTAAACGTTCCTTTTGTTCTTTCTTCATATAAATTGATAACCAGTTAAACCAAATTCTGCTACTTGACTATTAAAGCTTCTTCCAGGCTGAAATACCATGCACACAACTGACTCGCAAATCAGCCATTAGATCTCTCTTGAGTCTACACGACTTCCCGATTGGTATATGAATGTTGAATGCATGTTTATGAGATGGTGCAAAATACGAAACTGAAGCTGTTCTGTAATCCAGGTCATTTCCAAGAATGAACTGGTTTACCACTTAATGAAAAAAACACCGACATTCTGTTAATGGAGCCGCTTTCATGTAAAACAGTAATAATCGTATTCAGCAGATATTTTGTGAGTGTGCTTAGATCAGATGGTACTCAAAGTTTTACTGTTTGCCATAAAGTCTGTCCTTGTCATTCTCCCAGTAAAAAAAAGAAGTTCTTCCAAAAGAATAACATTTATCACCACTTCTTAAGTAGTAGTAGTATTTTTTTAACTTCTGTGGAAGCGAAGCGAAAAGATTCCATTTTTTTCCATTCCATTATTTTTCACTACATATCAGATGAATTAGGAATCAAATTAAAAGGACATCCCTCCTCCTATGACAAGCCTGTGTTATCACAACTTTTTCAGGTCTTTTTCAGTACTTCTATGGAGCAAATTTTACTTCTTTTTAGCTTCTTTGGATGTTCTTTTTTTGCTGGGTCTACAACAACCACAGATCTTTGTCGACAATTTCAGGTCGTGGATGTCTAAGGCTACTAACAGCCAAAGACATATCCATAAACTAATCAATAGACAAGTTCAAAGTAAATAGTTTGATCTGTAGAATAGCCAGTAGATAAAAAAGCCGAAAAGTATAGAACATTTCTAGTCACTAGAGATGACCGCTACATATGTAAGTTAGTCGGAAGACTCGTCAATGGACATGACAGTTTATACTTGTCATTAAACTAACATCCATAAACTTGTCCATGAACTAGCCAATAGACAAGATCAAAGTCTATAGTTTGATCTGTAGAATAGCCAGTAGATAAAAAAAGCCGAAAAGAATAGAACATTTCTAGTCACCAGAGAAGACCGGTCCATATGTTAGTCGGAAGACTCTTCAATGGACATACCAGTTTATACTTGTCATTAAACTATTCAATAAGCTTTTTAGTAGACCAATACCGAGCAGATAAAGTAAGGAAAAACAACTAGAATTTCCACCACAAATAACATACTAGAAGTACTTCCAATTATGGTAAAAAAACCTATGGATTCAAAGTTAGCGTGTTCTTATAGGGATGTTGTTCAATTTTGACAACTTTGAACTACACTAATCTTATCATCAATTCAACTGAGCTCTTCGTAGCCTAAATATGATTAAAATATATGCCTTTTCGAAAAACTTAAAGCCGTGATACACAGTTGTCAGATCTTACACTTACAGATTAGTAAAATGTTCAGAAAATGTCTAATAATCGTCTGAACTTAAAATTTTTCTTTTGCAACGTTGTCAGAAAAAACATTACCAAAAATATTGCAGGACAAAATTTGTAAGTTGACAGTATTATTAGACTTTTTGTGCACATTTTACTGACAACGTTGTAATATCTAACAACCGTGTATACATAGCATTAGTACAATTTCAAAGTCAAAATTTTACATGTCTGGATTGTAGAATAATTGTTCAAAACTACTTATACACTATCATTCAAAATAACGCACACTTAAATCATACATTTAACAAAAAATTACTAAATTGTCTGTATATGGTGTGGTGTGTATATATTTTAGTGTTTGTTTTGGAAAAAAGGGAAATAAATAGAGGAAAGAAGAAAAAATACGAAAAAAAAAACACACAAACTAAAATAACACGATGACATCATAGGAATGAATCCATACTATGGTCTGTTGTGTTCCAAGCTAATGTATTACAAACGTACGTACATGACTGCTTAAATACAATTTGCTTATCTTTGTCAAGTACATATAATAATTTTTGTACTTTTTCGTATTGTTTCCACCCCAAAAGTCCCTTCTTCAGTTTCTTATAACAATAATACGAACTTATACTTTTCTTCATTAAGAAAAATAAAAAAAACTTCCCCTTAAACGACGTTTAAAATGGAAAATTTCTTCAAACTTCTTTATAACAGCTGTCCAAAGAATGTGGTACTAAATTTAAAAAGGGACTTTTTTCCCGACCAACCTTTAAAGTTTTTGCATTTTCTTTTGGTTAATGCGTAATTAGTAATATAAGCAAAAAACTACAAAGGGTGTTTGTCATGTGTAAACGAGAGTTAAAAAAATAGTGTCAATTAATGTTTGCTTGTTTTAATCCTTGTAATATTAAATTACACTAGACTTAACAAATGTGGCCTTAAAACGAAGCCGTTTAACAATACTTTTGACACAAAACAAAAACGACAACATTAGAAATAAACCCTCTCTCACTATATCTCTCTACCACAATTTATAATCTGTCACACTAATGAAAACGAAATTCTAATGCTTAATTTAATGTCATAATAAAAAGTGTAACGGACAAATTAAAAAATAAAAAACACAAACATTAAAAACAAAAATAAAGTGAAAAAACATGTTATACATCAAATCAAAACATAGTAATTTTGTTTTTTTTTTTTGTGACGTTTCACTATATTTTATTTTATAACCTTTTTGTTTTATGATTTATTTACATAAAAAGTATGACATTATCTGTTGAAAAAAAAATGAAATATTTACTTTAAACAAAAATACCGTAGTTGGGGAAAAATATTACAGAGATGTAGATAAACATTTGAGCTTTCTCGAAAATGAAATCATAACCAACACACTAGTTAAGTTTTAAAGTAAATTTTTATTTTTAAAAATTAAAAAAACCCCAAAGTTAAACGCTGGAGAAAATGTGTTATTTTCTTTTGATGTTATAGGAACGCCTCAAAGGTTTCTCAAACATTAACAGATCAAATAATTTTCAAATTGAAATCTTTAACATCTTTCAAAAGTAGAACTGAACTAGAACTGAACTAGAACTGAACTAGAACTGAACTAGAACTGAACTAGAACTGAACTAGAACTGAACTAGAAATGAACTAGAACTGAACTAGAACTGAACTAGAACTGAACTAGAACTGAACTAGAACTGAACTAGAACTAAACTAGAATTGAACTAGAACTGAAATAGAACTAAACTAAAATTGAACTAGAACTGAACTAGAACTGAACTAGAACTGAACTAGAACTGAACTAGAACTGAACTAGAACTGAATTAGAACTGAACTAGAACTGAACTAGAACTGAACTAGAACTGAACTAGAACTGAACTAGAACTGAACTAGAACTGAACTAGAACTGAACTAGAACTGAACTAGAACTGAACTAGAGCTGAACTAGAACTGAACTAGAACTGAACTAAAACTGGACTAGAACTGAACTAGAACTGAACTTCAACGAAACTAGAACTGAGTTAGAACTGAACTACAATTGAACTAGAACTGAACTTCAACGAAACTAGAACTGAGTTAGAACTGAACTAGAATTGAACTAGAACTGAACTATAACTGAACTATAACTGAACTAGAACTGAACTAGAACTGAACTAGAACTGAACTAGAACTGAACTAGAACTGAACTAGAACTGAGTTAGAACTGAACTAGAACTGAACTAGAACTGAACTAGAACTGAACTAGAACTGAACTAGAACTGAACTAGAACTGAACTAGAACTGAACTAGAACTGAACTAGAACTGAACTAGAACTGAACTAGAACTGAACTAGAACTGAACTAGAACTGAACTAGAACTGAACTAGAACTGAACTAGAACTGAACTAGAACTGAACAAGAACTGAACTAAAACTGAAATAGAACTGAACTATAACTGAACAAGAACTGAACTAGAACTGAACAAGAACTAGACTAGAACTGAACTAGAACTTAATTAGAATTGAACTCGAACTACAATTCAGATCTAGATTTAGAACGAAACTGACCATTTTAATAAAACCTTTCCCAGTTTATATGAAATTTATATTTTATAAATTCTTCAAGTTGTTAATAATTGTTTTACGTTTAAAATGTATAAAAAATTCAGATCAAGATACATTTCAAAGTATCTGTTTAAAGAAATTTAACTTTATAAATTACTTTGTTATAACTTTAAAAAAATAAGATATCTCAAGGAGAAAATATTTGCTAAAAGGCGACGAAAATCATAACCTTTAACCATTTTATAAAAAAAACTTTCCACTTAAATTATTATTTAAAGTTGTAATTATTTTCAAAAACACTTTTGAACTTTAAACAGTTTTGTTAAAAAAAAAACGTGTATAAAATTTAATAATAATGATATCATACACAATTTTGACGTGCCCTATTTAAAAAGAAAGAAATTAGTCACAAATTTGGACTGATAAACTAGAAAATTCGATTTTAAACGGTTTTTTTAAAGAATATATAAATAAATTGATATGATTTCGGAGTCTCAGTGTATTTTTTTTTCATACTTTCTGACAATTTTTGGCTAAAACTATTTATCACTAAAACAAATGTTTACTCATATCTTTAGTTACCTGGTTTTAAACCAGACATTGGCCTTCAAAAATTATCGTCATTGTGTGATGACGCTAAAGAGGGAATTCAAACATTAATTACTAATTAAACAAGAGAAAAACTATGAGTATTTAATTAGCAAATATTAAAATATGATTAATTAAAACTCATATAATATAATGGAATATTATTCGTTATTTGCTAGCTATCAATGAAATTAAAAATGAATAATTTATTAAATGACTTGCTCTCTCTCTCTGCCCTAAACTTATACCTCAACTCCTGGCTCTTTGACCCCTGGAATAAACCCTCAAAATAAAATAAAAATCTAACTGTTGCTTTCTTTCTTTAAATTCCTTTACTCATTCATTCGTTCGTTTACAATCGTAATTTCGTAATTTAGAGTGATTATTTAATAATTCATTTTTCTAAACTAGTGGGGCCAGTGCATTCATTTCATTTGATTTCCTTACAAATTATTTACTCTTTGCCGCCAATTACCACCGAACACTCTCAAACAAACACACATACACATGTTGAATGTAGAAGCAGGGATGGCAAATTGAATAATGGCGACTAGTCTACATTTAGAGTTCAGTCCAAAGACTAATTCCAGTTAAAGGTACTTAAAAACTATTGATTAGTCATTAGACAAGTCAATACTTAAGACCATTTAGACAATAAACTGGGTCTCTCTCTATGAACTTGAGGATTGAGTAATCTAATAATCTAGACAGAACACTAGTCTATAGATTATTATCCATTCAAAAGAATAACCCATATACTACTACAAAGAATAGACAACCGATCGAAAAAAAAGTAAAAGTAAAAAGCATTATCTTTGTTAAATGTTGTCTGGTTGTAATCTATTCCAGGATTCATTACAATATCCTCTTCCGAAGTGTATTAGAAATTTGATCGAATTAGATAGTTCTTTAAACTGTGTGTACAAAATAGGCCATTAGTGTACCATTGTACTTTTGAAGATCTAGTTGTACAAAAAAAAGTACAATTGCGCCAAGTTTGCCAACCCTGTGTAGAAGCGTTTTTTTCTGTGTGTTTGTAGAGTTATTCATATTTATTTTTCTGGTTTTATTCCACTTAATATATTTTGTTGTTTTGATCTCTGCTAGTTGTCTTAAAATGCATATAGAAATAAGAAAAGTGTGTTATAATCGTTTAAAACGAATCTTAAGTACCCATCAGTAAGGCAAGTGACCTTTTTAAAATGTCTAGAAAAAACGTTTTTCTTAAAGGTATTTCGTTTCAAAACTTTTAATCGGTTAAAACTATAACATTTGTCCAATTCATAATCGTTGTTGTACGGTTGTATCGTAGTAAGTCGTAATTATTTTAAAATTGATTTGTTTTTGTTTCGAAAAAATTTATTTGAAACATTTTTTTATGACATACAACGCTACAACGATCCGATATCGAAAGTGAATTGCACAATTATTTTCGTTTTTCATAAGATCCTTTTGAGGCTTTAAGATTTTAAATTAAGAAACATGTTAGAGTGTTTCAATCGTCTAAATAATCAACAGCAATTGACATTTTCTCAGTTGTAACGTTTTTCTTATACATATTTCGATTCAAAATTTCAGATCCCCAGCAAATATAAAACAAAGTACTTCCAAAAGAATAACATTTATCACCACTTCATAACTCCAATTTCACCTCCTAATAACTTCCAAATAAAGAACATCAAAATCACTTCCTAAGAATGACTTCAGATGTAGTGAATTTGGAATCAATTAAAAAGAACATTCCTCCTACGACAAGCCTGTGTTAAAATCATCACTTCTTTAGGCTTTTTTCAATACTTCCATGGAGTAAATTCTATTTCTTTTTCGCTTTGAAAGTTTTTTTCAATCTCTTAAAAGCATCAAAATTAAAGGGGAAAAGGAATTTACATTATATCGCTTTAACCGATAAAACCTGTCAAACCTTAACACACTTTTTAAGCGGCCGACAAAGAGAGATATAGCCTTAACCTTTCTTTTCCAAATAAAAAAGGTTTGACCCAATTTTAATACAAAATATTTCACATCAAACCCCTTACTCTAACGATCCCAAAACCTAGGATCCTAGCTAAATCGCCTTAGAAATCTATAAGGATCCAGAATATAAAACTTATTAAATCTCGCGCCTCTATTTCTTTATGTTACAAACGTTCTAACAAAATCCATAATACCTCCCAAGTTCTTCTGAATGGTGGGTTTAAAAAAAACAACATATTTTCGGTTTTATTTGTCATCACTTACCTTGCGTTGAGCTTCAGCTGCAAAGCCAGACTTTGGTGCACGATTGACTGACATTTTTTTTGTTTTTTGGTTTTTAAAAAAACAAGTTTTTTATGTGTTAAATTTAAAATATATAGTTATTTTGTTGTAATACTTTAAAGCTGTTTTTAGTAGTACGCCTTAAAGTAGTTGCTGTTGTTTGGTTGCTTCCTTCAAAAAACAATTGTTGCGTATTATGCAAAAATTGTATAATTTTTTCTTAAATTTGTTTTTTTTATTTTAATTTATATATTTTCTATCACAGTTGTACGTGTTTGTTTCTATTATTTTGATTTTTTTTTTTTTTTCAATAAACTTATTTTTTTTTTTTTTCGTTTCTTCCGTACGTCTTAGCGGCTGAACGTTTCAACTAGTTATGATTGTTACCAGTTTTAATGCTTTTGAATATTAACCATTTAACTTGTCAGTCCAGCGCCCAAACAAATACACTCATTTACACTCATTCAGTCATTTGCTGCTGTTGTTGCTATTGAGTCATATTCGTTTTGTTGTAGTACAGTGTAATTTCACTTTTAATCAAAGCTAGGGTTGCTAGTGTAATGTTAAGTTGTATTGTTATTGTTAAGGTTGTTATTTTCTGTAGTTTTTTTAATGATCTCATCCATAAGTACTTAAATATACAACGCTGTTACGTTTGTTATTTAACGGTGTGTCGAAGGGTTTTTATGTTAACATTTTTGTTTATATTTTTGAAATAACGGACAATTGATATGTTTTCTGGGTTTCATTGTAGAAAAAAAAAACAATTTCTGATTTTATTTTTCAAATCGTATGAACTTATAAAATTTATTTAAAAGTCATATAAAAATTAATAAAAATTAAAATAGTTTTACTTAAAATAAAGTTTTTATACCCTATACCAATATAAAGGGAAGGTTATTATGCGTTTGTGCTGATGTTTGTAATACCAAAAAATATTGGTTCTAAACCCACCTTAAAAGTACACCAATCGGTTCAAAATCACTTTATCGAGTCAATTAAGCTATGTCCGTCCGTCAGTCAGTCAGTTTGTCCATGTAAAGCTTGTGTGCACAGGTCGTAATTTTTAGGGTATTTTAATGAAGCTTGGCACATACTCTTTTTTTGGCCCAAGGACGAACGTTTGAAATCGGTCTATTATTTCGCCATGCCCCCAAAAAACTATATACACCGAATATATAAAATGTTGCATTCGCACCTATTCTGAATTTCAATTCAATCGAAATTTTCTCCTTTTGGCAACTTTGGTAGTCGGCATTTCGATTCGACTCTTTGCCACATAAACAATAACTTACAAAAATGTATGTACGATCGTAGAATTCACAAATTCGTAAAGCATTAAAACGTAATGGAATTGTTTTTTATACCCTTCACCTTCGTGAGAAGGGTATATATAAGTTTGTCATTCCGTTTGTAATTTCTATAATATAATTTTCCGACCCTATAAAGTATATATATTCTGGATCCTTATAGATAGCAGAGTCGATTAAGTCTGTTGAAATCAGTTTTTAGAGGTCCCCAGATATCGGCGAGATCCGAATCTTCAATAATTCAGTTAGACATGCTTTCGAGAAGATCGCTATTTAAAATCAGCAAAATCGGTCTATAAATAACGGAGATATGAGCAAAAATTCGAGACAACCTCTGAAAATTTCATCAAAAAAGCCACATTTTTCATGCTTTATTAAAAAAGCAACAACAACACTGTGAATTGGATAAAGAAGTACATGTGCGTGTGGAGATGTATTTGGTTTTATTCAGCTGTGTTTTTTTTTTTGTATGTTTGGATGCTGTTCTGTTCTCACGAAGGTAAGTGGGTATAACAAGAATAAGGAGATAAAGCAGTAATATGTTGGTAATACAGCTCATATTTGTTTTAGGGTGGTAATACAGTTTGACGGTGGTATTACAGTACGACGGTTAATATTTCTTTCTGCTACAGTTTATATTTGTTTGTTATGTGTGACATGTGTGCAGAGATACAAAATAAATAAAAACTATTTTTTTAAAACCGAAATAGAAATATAGAAATATTACTTTTTGTTTTTCTTACGATTCAGTTTTTTGTTGGAATACCTGTTTTCGATGATTGCGTAACTGTATGCGTAATTCAAAACGCAGGAGTGATTATGTCAATAAAAATCGGCAAAACTTTTGAAAGTGGATTTATTTCCGTATTTTTGCTTCTTCTAAAAAAGAAAACGAAAAATTCTTTCGGAATGAAACCACTTTTAGTTTTTGAAGTGAAATTGATATTTGTATGTAATTAAGTTAGTTTTAATAATAAGAACCTTTACTAAAAACATGGTTCCTGTTTTGATTAGCTAAACAGGAACAATTTTAAATGAAATCTATATAATTTTATTAATTTTTTGTCAATTTACGAAATAATTCGGAATTTGGAGAAGTTAAAACAAAAATGATCGGAATAATAATACGGAATTG
The DNA here is from genome assembly GCF_022045245.1 of Lucilia cuprina. Taxonomy (NCBI): domain Eukaryota; kingdom Metazoa; phylum Arthropoda; class Insecta; order Diptera; family Calliphoridae; genus Lucilia; species Lucilia cuprina. The sequence goes on along the minus strand of NC_060953.1, from coordinate 45,685,680 downwards.
AAACCATTCCGATCGGAATGTGTGACAGACCTGATTAATTATATAGAAATTAAAATTCCTTTTTTTTTTAACTAAAATTGGTTTCATTTCAAAATAATTTTTCGTTTTAATATTACTTTTTGTTTTTCTTACGATTCAGTTTTTTGTTGGAATACCTGTTTTCGATGATTGCGTAACTGTATGCGTAATTCAAAACGCAGGAGTGATTATGTCAATAAAAATCGGCAAAACTTTTGAAAGTGGATTTATTTCCGTATTTTTGCTTCTTCTAAAAAAGAAAACGAAAAATTCTTTCGGAATGAAACCACTTTTAGTTTTTGAAGTGAAATTGATATTTGTATGTAATTAAGTTAGTTTTAATAATAAGAACCTTTACTAAAAACATGGTTCCTGTTTTGATTAGCTAAACAGGAACAATTTTAAATGAAATCTATATAATTTTATTAATTTTTTGTCAATTTACGAAATAATTCGGAATTTGGAGAAGTTAAAACAAAAATGATCGGAATAATAATACGGAATTGAAACCATTCCGATCGGAATGTGTGACAGACCTGATTAATTATATAGAAATTAAAATTCCTTTTTTTTTTAACTAAAATTGGTTTCATTTCAAAATAATTTTTCGTTTTTTTTTCTGAAGAAGCAAAAATACGAAAATAATTCTACTTTCGATCAGAATGGAATTCTGTGATATGCCTGATAATGTTTCAACTAGTAAAAAACTCTATTTTTAGTGAAAATTCATAATTTCTTAGTTTTTTTTTTTTAATGAAAAATCGTATTTTTATGAACAATATAAATATTTAGTGAAAATTTGGATTTTAAATTCAAAATCAATATTTTTGTTTTTTATTGAAACAGCTGGACATATAAAATACCTTACGAGCATATACATTTAAGTTAAAAAAACACATAACCCTAAAACTATGCAATAGTAGTCTTTAATGAATAATTGCAGTGTTTAATTAATGTGCTATTAGCTGCTCATTTTATTAATCTTATATATATTTCAATAACATTCTTTAGAAACTTATTTAAACTTTTTTAACTCAATTTGCTAAATAATTGAACAGAACAGATTATATAAATAAAAATATTTTCGCATTTTTTTTTAAAATTTGTGTAGTCTTGACCATAATCTAGTTTATAATCTAGAGTATATTCTAGTCTATAGTCTAGTCTACTGCATAGACTATAATCTAGTCTACAGACTATTGTCTGTCTACTTCATAGACTATTGTATAGTCTACTGCATAGATTATAGCCTAGTCTATTTTCTGGTATGTAGACTAGACTATTGTCTGGTCTAAAGACTAGCCCATTGTCTAATCTAGTGTCTAGTCTATTATCTAGTATTTAGTTTGGACTATATATAGTGTATCCTATAGTCTGAACTATATATCTATTGTATATAGATTCTTGTTTGGATTATGTTCTGGATCATAGTCTAGTCTTTAGTTAGAAATATAGTCTAGTTTATAGTACGTGCTACAGTCTAGTATACAGTCTTAACTATAGTATATGTCTTTAGTCTGAAATATAGTCTAGAGTCTGGTGTCTGAGCTATAGTCTAGTTTATAATCTGGACTATAGTCTAGTCTATTGTCTGGACAATAGTATAGTATATTGTCCAGTCTATGGTCTAGTATATAGTCTGAACTATAGTCTAGTCTATAGTCTGGCCTATAGTCTAGTCAATAGTCTAGCATATAGTCTATAGTGTGGTCTATAGTCTAGCATATAGTATGGCCTATAGTCTAGTTTATAGTCTAGCATATATTCTAGTCTCTAGCCTGGCCTATAGTCTAGTCTATTGTTTCGACTACCGTTTAGTCTATATAGTCTAATTTATAGTACGTGCTACAGTCTAAACTATAGTCTATGTCGGGTCTTTAGTCTAAAATATAGTCTAGAGTCTGGTGTCTGAGCTACAGTCTAGTTTATAATCTAGACTATAGTCTAGTCTATTGCCTGGACAATAGTATAGTCTATTGTCCAGTATATAACCTAAACTATAGTCTAGTCTATAATTTGGCCTATAGTCTAGTCTATAGTATGGCCTATAGTCAATTCTATAGTTTAGTCTATAGCCTGGCCTATAGTCTAGTTTATTGTTTCGACTACAGTTTAGTCTATTGTCTGGACTTTATTGTGGAGTAATGTCTTAAGTATAGTCTAGTTTATAATGTAGAGTGTATTCTGTATTAGTAAAATGAAATCGCAACTTAGAGGGGTAAATACTAAAGAATAAGGGAATAAATATTCAGGATCCAAATTTAGCGTAGCTTTGTTTGTTTCGCTCATTTTTTTAACAGTTATGTAAATTTTTGCATGCCCTTTCCTCCTTAATGCTCAATAATCAACTAAAGTCATACTCAAAATCAACACTTCACTTGATTTTTTAAATGTTTTTTTTTTTAATAATATCGATTTTTCTTTTATTGAGTTTGAGTTTTAACAAAATTGAAACAGATTTATTTTCAGTTTTAATCAAAGCATTTCTTTTTTTTTCTTCTTGTTTTGTTTTTCTTCTTTTTTTCTAAATATTATAAGTAAATACAAAAAATAAGATTTTTTTTTAAATGAAATAATCATACATACGAAATGAAATATCATATATAATTAACATTAACTACACAGAGAAATAGATATATAATAGATATATATAGAGAGAGAGTGAGAGATTGAGTGAAAGTGAGAAGAAGTTTAGGAAAATAAAAATTGTTTTTTTTTTAAATTGTATAATTTGTAGCTTCTTCCTTTTTTTAGATGTTATTTGACTCTTTCTTTATATTTGTTGGTTAAATTACAATCAGACCTTTTTCTTTTTTTTTATTTTATTTTTTTTTATAATAAATTTATTTTATTTTTATTTAAAGTTTTTTGTTTTTTTTCTTGTTTTAGTTTTGTTTTATCATGCTCATGTATTAAATATATGTATTTATGTGTGTATGTATGTGATAGGTATATAATTAGGCGTTTTGTAGATTTATATACGGCTGTTGTTTTTTTATGTTTTTGTTTTATTATTATTTTATTTTTAGGTTTTTTTATAATATAAATTATTTAAAACTATAATGCTACCATTTGTTTTTTTTAAGTTATTTTTTTCGAAATAGTTTTAAATTATAAAGTAATAATAATAATAATATTTAAATACAAAATATATCATTAAATTAATAATAAATTGTTGCACAATTTTATTGAAAAAAAAATATATAAAATTTTTTAAAGAATTATCGAAAAATTTACAACAAAAACACATGAAATTACAAGAAATCATGATGAAAACAAAGCACTTTTTTTCTTTTATTTTTTTAGAATTTTTTGTTTTGTTTGTAATGAAAGGCAGAATATTAAATAACAATTAAAAATGCATAACTACTCAAAATCATAAAAAAAGACAAAAAATTTTGTAGGAATTAAAAAAAAAAACAAAAAACATTTAAGTTTTTAAGTGAACAATGAAAAAACAAACACTAAACATGAAATTGTTATTACTTAAAACATGTTTTAGAATTTGTTTTTTTTTTTTTTAAATTTTTTAATAATTTAGTTTAAAGTTAAATAAATAAGAAATTTAAAGAAAATTTTTTTAATACAAAAAATAAAGAAACAAACAATTAAACAATAAAGTTACAATTAAATAATTTGTGCTTAAGTATTTAATTTAATTTTTAAATTTTATTTAAAATATTCTGCCTTTATTTTTTTTCTGAAACTTATTTTCTTTCTTAAACTGTTTGCCTGTGTTCCCTGCTTTATTTCTCTATATGGTCTTGTATTTAAGTGTTTTTTTAATGTTTTTTAACTATTTTTTTATATAATTTAAATTATATAGTAAATTTTTTTTGTTTGTTTAATAAATATTGCTAAGCATTTTTTTATATATGTTATCATGTATTGTATTGTTTTGTAAATAGAATTATTTTGTTTTTTTTTCTCTTATTATTTTTTTTCTCAAAAAATTTGCTCTAATTACTAGGCACACTGTTAAATTAAAACAAAAAAAGAAATAAAAAATAAAATATATATATATCATTATATGTATGTAGTATAGTATGTATATAGTAGAGTGTTGTAAACAAACAAACAAACAAAAAAAATTAATAATAATAAATATTTAGTTATAATAGTGTTAAGTAAAATATAACTTTAATTACAAAAATCGAGAATTTTCATTCTTTCTTTTTTCTACAAATTAAAGTTAATTTTCTTAGCAATGCTGGCCTTTTAAAGAAATTAAATAATTCTTTATAAGAAGCTTAAATTTGTTGTTGTTTGTTTTTTTTTTAAATATTATCTACAAACTAAGCTTTAAACTTTTTCTTAAAGGTTCTTTTGTTGTTAATCATTTTTACTTAATATTTTCCATTTATCTTTCTTTCTTTTGTTGTTATTACCTTCTTGTTATACTTTTTTTTAAATCAAGTCCTTTTTATATGATTTTCTTGTGGCAAAAGTTTTAACTTTTGTTTTTAAATATATTATATATTTTTTTTGTTTGTCTTAGTAACCATAATTTGTCGCGTATTGTTTTTTTAATTATTAGAAAGTAAATAGTTTTGTTTTTGTTTAATTTTTTTTAATTTGTTTTTCTGTAGTAGAGCAGGAAAGTTTGTTTTTAACACTCCTTTTAGCAAACTCTTGTTATCTTTCTACACAGCATTTGTTATTGGTAGTAGCAGTAGTTATGACATTCGTTCATTCATTTCTTCCCTCATCCAATATCTTTCATCATCATTATCATTCCTCTTTATCTTCGTATTGTGTTTATAAATTGTCTTCTCAATAGAACATAAACCTACATCAGTAATCTCTGTTTAATATTTGTAATATTTTTTCCCCCATTTCTTAAACTCACAGCAATGAAATATCTGTTGAAATAAAGAAAAAAAATATTAAAATTTTAGTGATTTAAATTTTATTAAAACGTATATTTACCTTTATTTTCATGACTATCAGCAGTGACTAGTGTATTAGTTGTTGTTAATAAACTATTATTGTTATTGAAATTAACATTATTGTCTTGAGAGTCAAGACTTAAATCAATTAATTGATTTGTTGATGGTACCACAGTTTGTAAAAGATCGATATCACTGTAAAGAAAATTAAGTTATTAAAAAAATTTATTTTAAACAATTAATCATATTGAAATATACTGTAGTTTTAAGTCATAAAATCTGCACTATGATCTAATGTATAAGTAGTCTACATTCTCTATGGTCACGTATATAGTCTGGTTTATAATATGGTATATAGATCTACACTTTAGACTATAGACTATATTCTAGTCTATAGTAGACTAGACTGTAGACTAGGCTATAGACTATACTATTTACTAGACTATAGAATAAACTATAGACTAGACTATAGAGTAGACTATAGACTGACTATAGACTAGACTATAGACTAGACTATAGACAGACTATAGACTGACTATAGACAGACTATAGACTAGACTATAGACTTGACTATAGACTAGACTATAGACTAGACTATAGACTAGACTATAGACTAGACTATAGACTAGACTATAGACTAGACTATAGACTAGACTATAGACTAGACTATAGTCTAGACTATAGACTAGACTATAGACTAGACTATAGACTAGACTATAGACTAGACTATAGACTAGACTATAGACTAGACTATAGACTAGACTATAGACTAGACTATAGACTAGACTATAGACTAGACTATAGACTAGACTATAGACTAGACTATAGACTAGACTATAGACTAGACTATAGACTAGACTATAGACTAGACTATAGACTAGACTATAGACTAGACTATAGACTAGACTATAGACTAGACTATAGACTAGACTATAGACTAGACTATAGACTAGACTATAGACTAGACTATAGACTAGACTATAGACTAGACTAGACTATAGACTAGACTATAGACTAGACTATAGACTAGACTATAGACTAGACTATAGACTAGACTATAGACTAGACTATAGACTAGACTATAGACTAGACTATAGACTAGACTATAGACTAGACTATAGACTAGACTATAGACTAGACTATAGACTAGACTATAGACTAGACTATAGACTAGACTATAGACTAGACTATAGACTAGACTATAGACTAGACTATAGACTAGACTATAGACTAGACTATAGACTAGACTATAGACTAGACTATAGACTAGACTATAGACTAGACTATAGACTAGACTATAGACTAGACTATAGACTAGACTATAGACTAGACTATAGACTAGATATAGACTAGACTATAGACTAGACTATAGACTAGACTATAGACTAGAGACTATAGACTAGACTATAGACTAGACTATAGACTAGACTATAGACTAGACTATAGACTAGACTATAGACTAGACTATAGACTAGACTATAGACTAGACTATAGACTAGACTATAGACTAGACTATAGACTAGACTATAGACTAGACTATAGACTAGACTATAGACTAGACTATAGACTAGACTATAGACTAGACTATAGACTAGACTATAGACTAGACTATAGACTAGACTATAGACTAGACTATAGACTAGACTATAGACTAGACTATAGACTAGACTATAGACTAGACTATAGACTAGACTATAGACTAGACTATAGACTAGACTATAGACTAGACTATAGACTAGACTATAGACTAGACTATAGACTAGACTATAGACTAGACTATAGACTAGACTATAGACTAGACTATAGACTATAATCTAGTCAATAGTATAGTCGACAGTCTAGTCGATAGTCTGTTAATAGTCTAGTCTATTCTTTTGTATAATTTATAATCTAGTTTATAGTCCAATCTATAATCTAGCCTATAGTCTATAATCTAGGGTATATTCTAGTCTATAGTCTAGTATATAGTGTAACCTATAGACTAGGCAATGGAGTGTGGACTAGACTGGATCAGTGGTCTAGTCAATAGTCTAGTCTATAGTCTAGTCAATAGTCTAGTCAATAGTCTAGTCTATAGTCTAGTCTATAGTCTAGTCTATAGTCTAATCTATAGTCTAGTCTATAGTCTAGTCTATAGCCTAGTCTATAGTCTAGTCTATAGTCTAGTCTATAGCCTAGTCTATAGTCTAGTCTATAGTCTAGTCTATAGTCTAGTCTATAGTCTAGTCTAGTCTATAGTCTGTCTATAGTATAGTCTACAGTCTAGTCTATAGTCTGTCTATAGTCTAGTCTATAGTCTAGTCTATAGTCTAGTCTATAGTCTAGTCTATAGTCTAGTCTATAGTCTAGTCTATAGTCTAGTCTATATTCTAGACTATTGACTAGACTATAGACTAGACTATAGACTAGACTATAGACTAGACTATAGACTAGACTATAGACTAGACTATAGACTAGACTATAGACTAGACTATAGACTAGACTATAGACTATATATATAAGGTCAAGTCTATGGTCTAGTCTATAGTTTAGTCTATAGTCGATTCTATGGTCTAGTCTATAGTTCCGACTATAGTCTAGTCTATAGTCCCGACTATAGTCCAGTTTATAGTTCAGACTATAGTCTAGTCTATAGTTCAGACTATATTCTAGTCTAAGGTCTAGTATATAGTGTAGTCTACAATCTAGTATATTGTCTAGTCTATAGTCTACTCTATATTCTAGTCTATAGTTAAGTCTATAGTCAAGTCTATAGTATAGTCTAAATTTCAGATTATAATCTAGTCTAAGGTCTAGTCTATACTCTAGTCTACAATCTAGTATATAGTGAACTGTAGACTAAGTCTAGTCGTCAATATAGTCTATAATCTAGCCTATAGTTCAGCATATAGTTTACTTTATAGTCTAGTCTAAAGTCTAGTCTATAGTCTGGTCTATAGTATTTGCTATAGTCTAGTCTACAATCTAGTCTATAGTGTAGTATAATCTATAGTCTAGTTTATAATCTAGCCTATAGTCTAGTCTATAATCTAGTCAATAGTATAGTCGACAGTCTAGTCGATAGTCTGTTAATAGTCTAGTCTATTCTTTTGTATAATTTATAATCTAGTTTATAGTCCAATCTATAATCTAGTTTATACTCCAATCTATAATCTAGTTTATAGTCCAATCTATAATCTAGCCTATAGTATAGTCTATAATCTAGGGTATATTCTAGTCTATAGTCTAGTATATAGTGTAGCAATGGAGTGTGGACTAGACTGGATCAGTAGTGGCCTCCTATAGTCTAGTATTGTTAGTGTTCTATATTCTAGTCTACCTAGTGGTATATAGTCTAGAATACCTAGCAGTTGATAGAATACAAACATTATTAAAAACTTAAATTTTAGCATAAATCTTTTTTTACCAAAAACTCAAATTTGCAATAAAAGTATAATTTTTGGTTAAAAATAAAAATTTTTACAAAAAGTTTGTATTCACTAAAATTTGAATTCTCATTAAAAAATTAAATTTTTTGTTTATTATGTATACTAAAAATGAAGATGTCAACTTACTTTTTATTATTAATACTTTCAATATGATGACCATTGCCATTAGCTACCGATGTTGGTGTCGTAGTGGTTGTTGTTGTGATATTACTGTCATTATTCTGTTGTAATTCAGCAAATTTTTTGCCATTTGTTTCTTCAACAACAATTTGTGCTTGTAATTGTTGTTGTTGCTGTAAATTTTGTTGGAAATTTTTTACATTCTCATCGATAATCATATTGGAAAAACTATTGATGAGTGAATTTTCTTTATCAATAACTGACTGCTCATACATTGCTTGAGTGTTTTGAGGTTCAGGAATAATATTTGTTGTATTATTAGGTTGTGCTTGTTGCTGTTGTGGTTGTTCAACAGGAGCAGATTGCTGTTGTTGTGATGCTGGTGTTGGTGGTGTAGTAGCTGTGCTACTGGATGAGCCAGATGATGATGTTGTGTTTACACTTTCAGTGTTGTTACTGTTAACTACTACCATTTCATTTGTAGAATTTGTTGTTGTGGTTGTTGTATCGTTCGTAGTATTGTTGGTGACGTTGACGGCGGTGTTGGTAGCATTAATGTCGTTATTAGAATTTGTTTCAGCAACACCTCCTTGAGCTGGTGTTTCAGCGGTATTAGTTACTGCTGCTGCTGTTGCTGCGGGTGCTACTGCAGGTGTAACAGGAGTTGCTTCAGCAGGTTTAGGAGAGTTATTGTTTTCCTGGAAAAGATAAAATTTATGTATTTCTTTAAAGGTGTATAAGTTATAGTGGTTTTACCTTTGTAGGAGTGGAATTTGGTGTGGTATTGGCACCACCTCTGCGGGTACGTGACATAATAGCTTCTACACGTTTTCGTCTTTCTTCACGTTCTTTCTCTTCGCGCTTAAGACGTTCGGCAACTTCGATTCTTTGCTTTTCAGCATCTTCTTTAGCCTTCTTCTCAGCCTCTTCACGTTCCAAACGTTGTTTCTCTTCTTCCTCACGTTTGCGTTTCTCCTCTTCTTCACGTTGTTTTGCTTCCTGAAATTTTGAAATGAAATATTAATGCTTTTCAGTTGTGGATGTAAAACTATTGTAAATTTTACCTCAATGGCTTGACGCAAACGTTCCTCTTCGGCCTTGCGTTGCTCCTCGGCCATACGCATAGCTTCCTCTTCAAATTGGCGCTGACGTTCAGCCTCTTCTTCCTGGCGCTTGAGTTCAGCTAAACGTTCAGCTTCTATGCGCTGTCTTTCCAACTCTGCCTGCCTTTCAGCCTCCTCACGAGCCAAACGACGTCTTTCAGCTAAAGCCGCCTTGGCTTCTTCCTCTGTGGTTATCTTACTCTTGGCAATCATTGATGCGGTCATGGCATCATTGTTGTCTGCTGTGGCTGGAGCTAACTCACGTACAATAGAACCTTCCTTGCTGCCACTGCGAGATTTGGGTTTTGGTGGACCAACAGCTGGTTCTGGTTCGGTAACGACCTTTTCAGTGCCTTCATCAGTTTTTTCTTCATGTTGTGAGTTGACGACAGCAGCCTGCTGTTGGGCTGTCATTGTTTCCTCTAGTTCTTTTTGACCATTCTGTTGTGCTGGTGGTTTGGTAACTACTTCGGTTTTAACTTGATTGATAGCTTCCTTTTCTTCTTTGCTCTTGGTAGGTTCTTTGGCTGTAGTAGTTCTATTAGCAACGGGAGGAGTAATGGCTGATTTAGTCATTATATCCTTGGATTTTTCTTTGCTCAACTTATTGAGACGATCTGAACTAGCAGTTTTTGATAGAGGCTTGGGAGTTGTGGCCTTTGGAGTGAGAGGTTCCTAAAAATAGAGAGAGAGGAAATCTTGTTTATTTAACAAACTAATGTTTTGCTAAAACGTTTTTTTATTTACCCTTTTAATGGGAGTTTTCTTTTCGGCGCTAAATAATCGCGAGGACGATGATGTGACTATAAGTGATGTAGACATCATGTTCGTTGAACGTTTTGGAGTAGTTTGTGCTGATGTAGACGGTGACAGCGAAGATGCTGTCTTTACGGGCGGTTTATTTTCCTTTTTAAGTTTATTTATTTCTTTAATTTAAACAAAAAAGAACAAACAAACAATTAAAATTTATTAATATAATGAGAGAGAGAAAGAGAGAGATTACCTTCTAAGGAAACACCAGTACCGGCAATACTAGCCGGACGTGGTTTGCGTGCAGCCGGCACTGATCTTCTATTGATAAAACCTGATGTTGACATTGTAGTGGATGTGGACATGGCACTACCAGGCCTTGAGTTATTCAAATGGCCACCTGGTGTAACGGTACCAGAACGCGAACCTATTAGGTTTTGGGAATAAATATAAATTTTTTTCATTTTTTAACATAAAAAACCAATAACCATGTTTGATATATAAAAAAACCAATTATATATATATTTTTTTTTATAATGAACAGAATAAAATGAATGAATTAATGAGAATTTTAATGAAATTAAAGATTTATTTATAATTTATGTGTTTTGTTTTCTGAAAATAACCCTTTACCAATATTTACAAAAAAAATCAACAACCAATCACCAGGACTTCAAATGAGTTATACAATAGTAGTTATAAGTAGAAAATTATTAAGGAATATTTTACAAATATACAGCAGCTAAGACGACGCATAATTATTTATTAATTACATTACATGTACGTGTGTGTGTTATTTAAGTTGACAAAACTTACATGTGAGTTATTATCAATCACAGGTTACTAAACAATTACTTATTTAAGTATATAATTTACATATAAAACACTAGACTTAAAAATTTTAAAATTTTAGACAGGAGCTAAAACCATTTTTTTCTCAAATATTCAATTGATATTCTGTATGCCATACACCAGTTTTAGAAAAAATATGTAATCGCTAAAGTTTGCTATTAAAAAATATAAGCTTCTTATAAAATAATCAAAAAAAATGAAAAGTGCTTTAAAAAATAAAAAAAATGGGTTACAAGAATACAAAAAAAAAATAAATTGTGTGAAAAATACGTTCGAGAATTCTGAAAACACCTTGAAGCAAAAAAATGTATTAACAAATGAGACCAGTACTGGAAAAAAGAGAGAAAAAATAAACAACTAAGTATGGGTGAGAAAACAACAATACTTTTACAGCCAGAATTATAAGAGAACTCTAGAAACAAAAACAAATAAAAATGTTATATGAAAATAAAGGATTTTTCTTTGTGTTTCAATTATTTTTGATTCTCTTGTGAAAATTAGTATTTTGAAAAAAATCCATTGAATTTTCATAATTTATGAAAGTTGAAACAGTAATAGTTTAGTTAGTTCTGTTCTAGTTACATTCTTTTTCTTGTTCAGTTTGGTTCTAATTCAGTTTTAGTTTAGTTCTGGTTTTGTTTAAGATCAGTTCTAGTTAAGTATTTGTATAGTACTACAGTAGTTCAGTTCTAGTTCTGTTCTAGTTTAGTTCTAGTTCAGTTCTAGATCAGTTCTAGTTCAGTTCTAGTTTAGTTATAGTTTAGTACTAGATCAGTTCTAGTGCGGTTTATGTTAAATTTTAGTTCAGTTCTAGTTCAGTTTTAGTTGAGTTCAGTTCTAGTTCAGTTCCAGTTCCAGTTCCAGATCAGTTCTAGTATAGTTCTAGTTCAGTTCTATCTCAGTTCTATTTCAGTTCTAGTTCAGTTCTAGTTCAGTTTTAGTTCAGTTCTAGTTTAGTTCTAGTTCAGTTCTAGTTCAGTTCTAGTTCAGTTCTAGTTCAGTTCTAGTTCAGTTCTAGTTCAGTTCTAGTTCAGTTCTAGTTCAGTTCTAGTTCAGTTCTAGTTCAGTTATAGTTCAGTTCTAGTTCAGTTCTAGTTTAGTTTTAGTTCAATTTTAGTTCAGTTCTAGTTCAGTTCTAGTTTAGTTTTAGTTCAGTTTTAGTTCAGTTCTAGTTTAGTTTTAGTTCAATTTTAGTTCAGTTCTAGTTTAGTTTTAGTTCAGTACTAGTTCAGTTCTAGTTTAGTTCTAGTTCAGTTCTTGTTCAGTTCAAGTTCAGTTCTAGTTCATTTCTAGTTCAGTTCTACTTCATTTCTAGTTCAGTTCTAGTTCAGTTCTAGTTCACTTCTAGTTCAGTTCTAGTTCAGTTCTAGTTCAGTTCTATTTCAGTTCTAGTTCAGTTCTAGTTCAGTTCTAGTTCAGTTCTAGTTCAGTTCTAGTTCAGTTCTAGTTCAGTTCTAGTTCAGTTCTAGTTCAGTTCTAGTTCATTTCTAGTTCAGTTCTAGTTTAGTTTTAGTTCAATTTTAGTTCAGTTCTAGTTCAGTTCTAGTTTAGTTTTAGTTCAGTTTTAGTTCAATTTTAGTTCAGTTCTAGTTTAGTTTTAGTTCAGTACTAGTTCAGTTCTAGTTTAGTTCTAGTTCTAGTTTAGTTCTAGTTCATTTCTAGTTTAGTTCTACTTCATTTCTAGTTCAGTGCTAGTTTAGTTTTAGTTCAGTTCTAGTTCAGTTCTAGATCAGTTCTAGTTCAGTTTTAGTTCAGTTCTAGTTCAGTTCTAGTTCAGTTCTAGTTCAGTTCTAGTTCAGTTCTAGTTCAGTTCTAGTTCAGTTCTGAATAGAACTTGATTTCAGTTCTAGTTCAGTTGTAATTCAGTTCTAGTTCAGTTCTAGTTCCATTCTAGTTCAGTTCTAGTTTAGGTCTAGTTCAGTTCTAGTTCAGTTCTAGTTCAGTTCTAGTTCAGTTCTAGTTCAGTTCTAGTTCAGTTCTGGTTCAGTTCTAGTTCAGTTCTAGTTCAGTTCTAGTTCAGTTCTAGTTCAGTTCTAGTTCAGTTCTAGTTCAGTTCTAGTTCAGTTCTAGTTCAGTTCTAGTTCAGTTCTAGTTCAGTTCTAGTTCAGTTCTAGTTCAGTTCTAGTTCAGTTCTAGTTCAGTTCTAGTTCAGTTCTAGTTCAGTTCTAGATCAGTTCTAGTTCAGTTTTAGTTCAGTTCTAGTTCAGTTCTAGTTCATTTCTAGTATTGTTCAGTTCAGTTCTGAACTAGAACTTGATTTCATTTCTAGTTCAGTTGTAATTCAGTTCTAGTTCAGTTCAATTCAGTTGTAATTCAGTTCTAGTTTAGTTCTAGTTCAGTTCTAGTTCAGTTCTAGTTCAGATCTAGTTCAGTTCTAGTTCAGTTCTAGTTCAGTTCTAGTTTAGTTCTAGTTCAGTTCTAGTTCTAGTTCAGTTCTAGTTCAATTCTAGTTCAGTTCCAGTTTAGTTCTTGTTCAGTTCTAGTTCAGTTCAAATTCGAGATTGATATATTATTTTAGAAACTAATTTCTTGCCCCTGAATATTAAAAAAAATTAATTTGAGAGAAATTTCAATGTTAATTTCGACGCCGTGTTCAACACGATTCCAAGTTTGTAATATAAAACTTATGATCACAAAAGTTTAATGCAAATTAATTAAATTGCAAAAGCTCTGATGAAAATGTTAAAGCAATTGCGCAATATTTATGTATTATAAAAATATATATTCCATAATTTAAAAATAAAAAAAACTTTAAAAATTAGATGAAAAAGACAAAATACTTTTTAAATTAAAAAGTAGCGCAATAAATGAAAGCTTTCTTTTGTTGCGAAGGTGTCAAAGGACATTATGCAATAATGAGAAAATAATGTTTGTTACAAAACGCTTACCATGAGGAAAAGATTTTTGATTATATCCTCTAAAAGGTAAAATGCCTGAAAATTGTATTGAAATGTTTAAAGTAAAATAATAACAACATACAAACAACAGTATAATTATATAAATTTGCATGAGAAAAAAACTTGAATGATCTCAAGCTGAACGAATAGTGAAATGAAAATTTGTTTTTGGGCAAAGAGTCAAGTGATCATATTTTTCATCAGAGAATCAAAAATAATTGTAAAAATAAAAAATTCGTATTTTCATATAACAAATTTAAAACGGATTTTAATGGTTAGCAGTAATTGAATATAATTAATGATTTTTGTTTGCCATTGAATGTGGTAGAAGTAGACAATGCCAGGAGGAGTTTTTTTGGTTTGTTTTAGACTGCAATTAAAAATGAGTTAAAAATGGAATTTTAGAAAAAAGTAAAAGAAATTAAAAAAATTAAATTGGATTAATTTTTAAATTGTTTTTGAATTGAGTTCTGAATTACATTAAAAAAAATATAGGAATTTTTGTGGTAGCAAGTAATTAGGAGGAATATAAAAGGTTTTATTGTTGTTTGTTTTTTTGGTTTGGTTGGTGGTAGTAGTAAGTAGAGTAGTTTGCAAACACGCACACACACCTGGGTTTAAAAGTAAACTAGGAGAGTTCATGAGTAACAATGAGTCTGTATCGAAACGGTAGAGGTTAGTATTAGAGATCTGGCCTCGTTTAAACGTGTTGGATGCAGATGAAGCTAGTGATGATTGTAGATATTTTTTGGTGGCGGCAGTTTGTAAGCCTAGATTCGAGCGTGGTGTCGTATTTGACCAGGCATTATTATAATTATAAGTATTATAATTGCCCAAGTGTGTCATACTCTTACAGGCATTTCGACTGCCGCTACCCAATGGTAAAAAGCTGGTGGAAATGCCCCCACCTATATTATATTTGGGACGAGGAGCCCCATCACCGGCTAAATGTATCATACTGCGTGACATCTTGCTGTTGTTTGAGCCGCCCGCATTACCCGTTGATTTTTTGGCCGAACGTCGACCACCGCCTAGTGACTCCGTTTCATCCATCATTTCCATTTGTTCACGTCTCTGACGTTCCATTATGGCTCTTATATGTTCGCCATTACGGCGAATCGGTTGAGCCAATTGATCCAAACGATTCATGGAATAAGCACGTCCTGTTGGTGTTGGTGAAGGTGATGGTGGAGGTGTTTATTAATTATTTTTGTTTTAGGTGTTTTTTTTTGGTTTGTTTTTGTTTTAAGATTTTTTGTAAACATCAGCAAACAGCAGCAATTTTTATTTAGTTTGTTTAAAAGCGGCATTTTAAGTAAAAAGGGTGATTTAAAAAATTAAATAAAATTAATGATTTATAACCAATGATTTGTTTACTAATAAAAAAAAATTATATATAGAAAAAAATATGTATGTAAAATTTGATTTGTTGCTAAATTTTATATTAACTATTTAACTAAAATAAAATTTCTTTTTTTCAAATTCTTTAACCCTTAAACTCTATATAAAGAAACTGGGGAATTGGAACAGGGAGTTTCAATATAAATATACACACAACCATAACATCTTAAAGACAAGAACTTTTTTGTGATTAAAAAAAAAAAGAAGTTTTCTTTAAACAATTTCAAACAAACACGTTTTAAAAGTTAAATATATTATTAGATATTTATGTATTATGTAGAATTTAAACTAATTTTAAAACTAAATAGCATAAAAAGCATTTAAAACAAAAAATATTATACTTGTTGTTGGTTTTCTTAACAGAATATCAAGTTTTGAAAAATAAAACTCAAACACTAATATATTTAAAAGTATTAGGTAGAGGAAGAAGATCGATTTTTTTTGCAATTTTTTTTAAATAAAAAAAGTAACAAACACATTTTTTATAGTTTCAGTTGCAGAAATTTTCCATTAACTTATTGCTTTTTTGTTTTTCAATAATAATAATAGGGCAGTATATAGAGAACAGGTATGGAAAATTTAGTATTTTTTGATTTCGATAAATATTGCGGTACCTCCCTATTAACTAGAATATGGTATAGTCTATAGTATGGTCTATTTTATAACCTAGTATTTAATCCAATCTATATTCTAATCTACAGTAGTCTTATTGATATCGATAAATATCATAGTACCTCCACTATTATATGGTCTAGTATAAAAACTAGCAAATGGTGTAGTCTATAGTCTAGCCTAAGTACTGGTCTATAATCTAGTCTATAAGCTATTATATAATCTATTCTATAGTTTAGTCAATAGTCTACTCTATAGTCTAGTCTACAGTCTAGTGTATAATCTAGTATGTAGCCCAGTCTATACTGTAGTCTACAGTCTAGTCTATAGTCTAGTCTATAGTCTAGTCTACAGTCTAGTCTACAGTCTAGTCTATAATTTAGTCTGTAGTCTAGTCTATAATCTAGTCTATTGTCTAGTCTGTAGCCCAGTCTAGTCTATATTCTAGTCTATAGTCTAGTCTATAGTCTAGTCTATAGTCTAGTCTGTAGTCTAGTCTATAGTCTAGTCTATAGTCTAGTCTATAGTCTAGTCTATAGTCTAGTCTATAGTCTAGTCTATAGTCTAGTCTATAGTCTAGTCTATAGTCTAGTCTATAGTCTAGTCTAAAGTCTAGACTATAGTCTAGTCTATAGTCTAGTCTATAGTTTAGTCTAAAGTCTAGTCTATAGTCTAGTCTATAGTCTAGTCTATAGTTTAGTCTAAAGTCTAGTCTATAGTCTAGTATATAGTCTAATCTATAGTGTGGACTATAGTCTAGTCTAAAGTCTAGTCTATAGTCTAGTTTATAGTCTAACCTATAGTTTAGTCTATAACCTAGTTTACAGTCTAGGGAAAAATTAAGCATTAATCTAAAAAATTACTAAATTTTCCATGCCTGGTAAAGAAGTATAATGATGAGAGCAGGAGAAGATATTTAAAAAAATTATATAAATAAATCATAAAAAAATAGAGAAAAAGAGTTTTCAAATGATAGGTTTGATGAAGTATGGTAGTTTTTGTAGTTGTTGGTGGGCGGTGGGGGTTGTGATAGTTGTTTTAAATTGTGTCTTACCTGGTGTACGAGAAGGTGTATTACTAAGTGATGATCGGGAACCGTAGTGACCATCTCTGGGACTTGGTATTGTTGGCATAAGATCAGTTTTTCTTCTGGCCACACTTCGAAACACGATATGTGATGTATCAACATTATCTTCTGTAAGATTAACACACACACAACATTTTGTTTTGTTGATGATGTTGTTGTTGTTGTGGTTATTGTTGTGTGTGTAGAAGGGAAGGGTATAAAAGAAAAATGTTGGTAAAGACTTTTGTTCTTTAAAGAAAATTTCATATTTTTTTTGGTTGGTAAGTAATCTCTATATCTTATGATAACTAACACAACATCATATAAAATGATATTAAATTTATGTATTAAAAAAATCAGACATGCCGCTAAAGCTTTTTTAAAAAAAATTGATTTGAGATTTAAGAAAAAAATACAACAAATATGATTTTATGGGCAAAAGCTTTTTTTTTTTGAATAAAGGTTAAGAATAATTTTACTACGCAGGCATTTCTCAAAAAATATATGAAAAGAAATTAACAAAAACTGTTGATTATATATTGTAAAATAAGTAGCTGTTAACAACTGTATTAAATCCTTGCAACACAAGGATTCTTAGTTAAAGAAAAAAAGGAACAAAAATAAACGAGCGTTGATAACTAAGCCGTGGCAAATAGTTCGAAAAACTGACTTAATTTGTTTTTTTAGTAAATTGAGGTTATTGTAAGTTATTTGCATTATTAAGAGAGCTGGTCTTAACGATCTCTGTTTTTTGTAAACTTAACATTTTCTTTTTTTAGTAAAAGTATCAAAAAAAGCTAAAATTTGTTTTATTAAACAAAACACTTTACTTGTCGTTCTATTAATTCCCGGCAGCATTTTATTTTAATTTATTAATGCATTATAAATTATTTAAATATTTTTTTTGTTAACTAATTATTTAAAGCACTTTTTTTGTATATTTTATTTATTTACAACAAATTTTAACACAATTTTAAACAAAAACGTTTTTAATTTAAAAAAGCACCGCTTTGCTGAAAAGTTTGTCTCATACTAATGCTTTAATATGGAAGTTTAACAAAAAATGTTTTTTTTTTTAACACAATAACCTGATTTAATTTCTCTTTGTTTTCTTTCTCTCTATTCATAGTTTTTATTTCTATAATTATATTCTAAAATATACCGGTAGCAAGTATATAAAAAATCATTTTAATAAAAACAAAACTACATACAATTAGCTGCCTTATGAATCCATTGACATTTGCAAATTTGGGATTTTTTATAAATTTTTTTGGAAGTTTTTTTTTAGTTGTTATATATTTTTGTTTCAAAGTATTGAAACGTGATTTAGTGTGATTTTATAATTAGTATGATATGAGAGTATTTCATAAAACTCATAATGACTGCAGTTGATTAAATAAACAACGTGTCTTATAATAATCTAATTTGAAAGTAATTTTCTGTATAAAAAGCGTCTCTAAATCTGAATGATTTTTCATTTTAAAATAGACTTCGAAACGAGCTTGTTTTCTATTAGAAATATATATTGAATTTAAGTTAATTTTTAGATGGAAAATGACTTCGATTCGAAGCTCATTTCTATATCAAAAGTAACTTCGATTCGAAGTTCTTTTTTAGATGGAAAGTGACTTCGATTCGAAGTAATTTTCTATATGGGAAGTAATTTCGATTCGAAGTTCTTTTCTATATGAAAAGTTACTTCGAATCAAAGTTATTTTCTATATGAAAAGTCACTTCGAATCAAAGTTATTTTCTATATGAAAATTCACTTCGATTCGAAGTTATTTTATATATTAAAAGTCACTGCGATTCGAAGTTATTTTCTATATGAAAAGTCACTGCAATTCGAAGTTATTTTCTATATGAAAAGTCACTACGATTCGAAGTTATTTTCTATATTAAAAGTGACATCTTTTCGAAGTTCATATCTATATAAAAAGTCACTTCGATTCGAAGTTCTTTTTTATATGAAAAGTAACTTCGATTCGAAATTATTTTCTATATGAAAAGTAACTTCGATTCGAAGTTCTTTTCTATATGAAAAGTCACTTTGATTCGAAGCTCTTTTTTATGCGAAAAGTAACTTCGATTCGAAGCTCTTTTTTATGCGAAAAGTAACTTCGATTCGAAGCTCTTTTTTATGCGAAAAGTAACTTCGATTCGAAGTTCTTTTCTATGCAAAAAGTAACTTCGATTCGAAGTTCTTTTCTATGCGAAAAGTAACTTCGATTCGAAGTTCTTTTCTATGCGAAAAGTAACTTCGATTCGAAGTTCTTTTCTATTCGAAAAGTAACTTCAATTCGAAGTTCTTTTCTATGCGAAAAGTAACTTCGATTCGAAGTTCTTTTCTATGCGTAAAGTAACTTCGATTGGAAGTTCTATTCTATAAGAAAAGTCACTTTGATTCAAAGCTCTTTTCTATATAAAAAGTCGCTTCGATTCGAAGTTCTTGTTTATGCGAAAAGTAACTTCGATTAAAAGTTCTTTTCTATGCGAAAAGTAACTTCGATTGGAAGTTCTATTCTATAAGAAAAGTCACTTTGATTCAAAGCTCTTTTCTATATAAAAAGTCGCTTCGATTCGAAGTTTTTTTCTTTATGAAAAGTCTCTTCGATTCAAAGTTATTTCTATATAAAATTTACTTCGATTCGAAGTTCTTATTTATATGAAACGTTACATCGAAATGGATTTATTTTCTATGTCAAAAGTCATTTGATTTGAAAGTACTTTTCTATATGAAAAGTAACTTAGAAGTTCTTTTCTATATGAAAAGTGACTTCGATTTGAATTATTTTCTTTTTGAAATGAAGATAACGAGATTTTTCTATAGAAATCGTTTTATAAAAAACATTTCAAATTTATTCCTATAAGAAAATACACTTTGGATTCAAACAAATTTTCTATAGAAAGCTTGTCTATGATTTCTGTGTCTTCCATTTATCGATGTTATAAAGATTTAACTAAAACTATTATAATTAAAATCTCTTTTTTAAGCTTTTGATAACTTTTACTAAAAACAAGAAAATGAGAAGAAAAAAACGTTTAAATCGTTATGAATAGAAGAAAAATGTTATTTTTTATGATTGTTAAACAAATTAAGAGCAAATAAATGCTTTCAAATTGGAGTTAGAAAAAAAAACAAACCTATGATTTGACATGCAAATTTGTTAAATTAAAATCGAAAAAAACAAGGTCAAATGCAAATTAAAAGAAAAAAGATTGTTTAAACAAAAATTATTAAAAAAAACAGCATTCAAAGTTAGACAAATTTATAAAACAAAAGGAAATAAAAAAATAAAACAATATTTAAGAAAATATATAAAAAAAATTAAAAAAAAACAACAAATTGAAAAAAAATAAACTTGAGATGCAATAAAAACATAAATAAATAGTGTTATTACTGCAGCCTCACCCTTAGTATTATAGAAATTATGATTTGAATATTGTTTATGATGATAATTATGATGATTATTATTTATATAATTATTCTCTGTGTTGTTGAATGTGTTCTTGGTGTTGTTGAGTTTTGTAGAAGCTGTTGCTGTTGGAGGTGGTGGTGGTCCATCTATATTTATTTCACTACCAACAATAGAAAGTGAAAATCTTTTAGGGGGCTCATCGTTTGAGTAGCCCCAATTGAATACTTCATACATTGAAGATGATTTGCGACGATGATCTGTTGAATTTGTAGTCGATTGATTGATTGATTGATTTGAAGAGTATAATAAAGTAGCAGTAGTAGTAGTAGTTAAAGTAGAGACAGTGGTTTTTTTTATTGGTGGTGGTGGTGGTGGTGGAAAAGTGCATAAACACAAAGTAAAAAGGTGATATTTTGTTTTTAAATTACATAAATTCAAATTCAAGTTAAAAGTGAATAAATAGATTTTTAAGTAAAAAAAATAAAAGGGGAGCAAACAAGATAGATAAAAGAGAAACTAGTATTAAAGGAAATCAATAGAAATTAGAACTAAAAAATAACTTGCAACTTAAATTTAAAAAATATATATATTTCTAACTTAAAACTATAAATGGGAAACGTGCTTTGCTGCTCTTTTTTTTGTTCTTTTAGGGGGAAGAATTTTGTTTTGTCTTCTTTTATTTTTTGTCGGGGAATAAAAAACAAAATAAACTTTCAAAATTTTAAACTGTAACAACAAACAAACACTATGTTAACTATAACTTTTTTTATTGCATTGTTTTGTTTTGGGATGGTAAAAAAATGTATTATAAATTAAGACATTAATTAACTAGAGTAATTAACACACATAAGTAATTTAATATTTTGTGTACTTCATTACTAAAAAAAATGTTTTTTTGTTTTTATAACTGACACAGCAAATAAATATATTTTTAATAAAGAAAAAAAGGGGGGCATAACATTTGCCAACATATTTTGTTTTCTTTTCTGTTTTGTAAACTAATATAAAAAAAATAATATAATATTATTATTAACACTTAATCATAAAAAAATAAAACAAGTTTTAAAACTGTAACTTTTTTTTTTCTTCTTAAAAAGTTAAAACATATAAACACAATAAGAAAAAAACATGCTTTTTTTTATTATGAACTTACCATCATGTCTCTCTGTGCCACTGGCTGATGTTGCACGCTTTTTAGAACCACTGTCGTTAAGTTCACGTTCTGAACTTCGACGTGAAAGTGAAGCACCGGCAACATTTGATATTGAAGTGGAACTAAAAGAACAAATAAAAAAAGAATAAAATAAAAAGCAAATTAAAATGTTGTGATTGAAAAACGTGTTCGTTTTAAAGTTATAAAGAAAAATTTAATGAAAATTTATTTTATTAAAGAGGTTTAAGAAGAGAAAATAAAAGAGGAAGTTCTCAAATTTATATAAAAACTACATTGAATTAAAATTTGTTTTCATATAGAAAATGACTTTGAGCTGATGGTGTTTTCTATATGAACACTAAAATGTTTTGAAGTAGTTTTTAATACAAAAACAAAATTTGATTCAAAGCCGATTTCTATAAGAAAATCATGTTCAATACGAAGTCATTTTCTATATGCAAACTAACTTTGATTCAAACTCTTTTTTTTTATAAAAAATCAACTTTGATTCTAAACTGTTTTCTTTTTAAAACTATTTTCGATTCGGAGTTGTTTTCTATATAAAGACTTGCCTTGAACCAAAGTCGTTTTCTTTAAGAAAACTTACTTCCAATCGATGTTGTGAATCGATGAAAACTTACTCCAACTCAAAGTTGTTTTCTATATAAAAATTTAATTCAACTCGGAGTCGTTTTCTATATGAAAATTTACTCTAAATCGAAGTCTTTTTGAAGTCTTATTCTATACGAAAAGCATCTTCGATTCAAAGTCGTTTTCTAAACGAGAAGCAACATTGATACGAAAAACATCTTCAATTCATAGTCGTCCTCTATACAAAAAACATCTTCAATTCGTAGCTTTTTTCTATACAAAAAACATCTTCGATTCAAAGGCGTTTTCTATACGAAAAGCATCTTTGATTCAAAGACGTTTTCTATACGAAATGCATCTTCAATTCAAAGTCGTTTCCTATACAAAAAGCATTTTTGATTCAAAGTCATTTTCTATATGAAAAGCATCTTCGATTCGAAGTCGTTTTCTATACGAAAACGATCTTCTAATACAAAAAGCATTTTCGATTCGAAGTCATTTTCTATATGAAAAGCATCTTCAATTCAAAGTCGTTTTCTATAAGAAAAGCATCTTTAGTTCGAAGCCTTTTTCTATACAAAAAACATCTTGGATTCAAAGTCTTTTCTATCTTTTATTCGAATTCATTTTCTATACGAAAAGCATCTTCAATTCGAAGTCATTTTCTGACCAAAATTGGTCGTTTTCTTCGATTCTAAGTCATTTCTATACAAAAATCATCTTAGATTCGAAGTCGTTTTCAAAACGAGAAGCATCTTCAATTCTAAGTCATTACTATATGAAAAACATCTTCAATTTAAAGTTTTCTATACAAAAAACATCTTCAGTTCGAAGGACATTTTATATATGAAAAGCATCTCCGATTCAATGTCATTCTCTATAAGAAAAACTTCTTCAATTCGAAGAAGTTTTCTGACGAAAAGCATCATTGATTCGAAGTGGTTTTCTATACGAAAAGTATTCGATTCGAAGTCGATTTCTTTACGAAAAGCATCATTGATTCGAAGTAGTTTTCTATACGAAAAGTACTCGATTCGAAGTCGTTTTCTTTACGAAAAGCATCTTCAATTAGAAGTCGTTTTCTTACGAAATGCATCATTGATTCGAAGTTGTATTCTTTACAAAAAGGGTATTCGATTCGAAGTCGTTTTCTATACGAGAAGCATATACGATTCTAAGTCATTTCTATACAAAAAGCATTTTCGATTCGAAGTCGTTTTCTAAACGAGAAGCATTTTTGATTTTAAGTCATTACTCGAAAAACATTGTACGAAAAACATATTCAATCTTCATCGTCGTTTTCTGACCAAAAGCATCTTTGATTCGAAGGCATTTGATATATGAAAAGCATCTTAGATTCAATGTCATTTTCTATAAGAAAAGCTTCTTCAATTCGAAGTCGCTTTCTGACGAAAAGCATCATTGATTCGAAGTAGTTTTCTATACGAAAAGTATTCTATTCGAAGTCGTTTTCTTTACGAAAAGCATCTTCAATTCGAAGACGTTTTCTTACGAAATGCATCATTGATTCGAAGTTGTACTCCTTACGAAAAGCGTATTCGATTCGAAGACGTTTTCTATACGAAAAGCATCTTCAATTCAAACACGTTTTCTACGATTCGAAGTCGTTTTCTATACAAAACGTATCTTCGATTTTAAGTTATTTTCTAATGAAGAGCATCTTCGATTCGAAGTCGTTTTCTTGTTTGAAAAGTAACTTTGATTCAAAGTCGTTTTATATATGAAAACTAACTTCGTTTTGAATTATATTTCTCTATGAAATCCAACTTCGATTCGAGTCGTTTGCTCGAGTCGATGCTCTAAACGAAGAGCATCTTCGATTCTCACGGAAAACGATTAAAAAGTCGTTATCTATGCGAAAACTAACATTGATTCGAAGTCGATTTCTATACTTAAACATTTTCTGTATGAAAATGTAAATCAAGTCGAATCGATTTTTGTAAAAATTCCAAAAATTTTATTATAATAAAAACACTAACCGTCTTTGACCCCAAAATGTACTTGGTGATACCATGCCAAAATCGGAGGGCTCCAATAAGCGTGGTGTTGAGGAACCGAAAGCATAACCAATGGAATTTCTTTCACGTTTCTTAACTTCTATCCTTGATTCTCTTTCCTAATAAACAAAAATTTGCAAAAAAAAAAAATAAAATAAAAAGAAAACATTAATCATTAATAACAAATTAATAAAATATTTAATTAGTTTTTTTTTCTTATAAATATAAACTAACAACAACAAGACTTACTTGATTCTTTCTCAATATATATTCACGTCTTTCTTTTTCAGCTTCCATTATGGCCTTTTTACGTTCTTCAACCTGTGAACGTTTATCCGTGTCTCTTTGTCTGATCTCATCGATACGACGTCGACGTTCCTCTTCTTTTTGTTCGCGATATCTTTGTGCAGCTTCAGCTTGAGCCTTTAGCTCCTCGATTTTTCTTTGTCTTTCTTCATTTTGACGTTCCCTAGCAACTTTCAATTTATCGTCACGCTCTTTGGCTGCTGCTTTTTTTTTGTTGTGTGTTATTATTTTATTAAAACATTGAAATTATTGTGGGTTTTTTGGTTGTTGGTGGTGTTGGTGGTGTTGATGGTGATTGTTGGTCATCAATATAGCAAATACAATAAAAATAATAATAACGATAGAGTGTAGTTATAGTTTTTTTTTTTGTTCAATTTAAGTTTTAGTTGTACCAACAATCAAATACACGAAGAAATCGAAAACCACCGCATGTTAAGCCAGCAAAAACACAGCCAACCAAAACGTATATGTATATATTTTGTTTGTTAGCCATCATTATCATCATGTTGTATGTATTTTATTTTCAGTTTAGTTTTGTATTTTTTTTTTTTTTTTTTTTTTTTGGTACGTACCAATATGCATACAACATTTAAGCAGCATATTAGGTGGGCAAAAAGGAAAATAACAAAAAAAGAGTAGTAGTAAGAGTAGTAAGAGTTACCGAAAACCAAAAATAACACAAAAAACACCAAACAAAGCAAAACGTAACAAATTTCACGTTAAAGTATGAAAATTAACATTTTTGCCCCAAACGACAATCAATATCCAAAAAACACAGCGTGTGTGTACATGATGGGAGAGAGAGGTGATAGATACAATATGAAAATAAATTGAAAAAAAATAGAGAAAAATTAAAATTTATTTTATATTATATTTTTTTACTATTATTAAATCTATAGTGTTTATAGTTTTTTTTATATTTGAGTCATTATTACATTTTACTTAAGCACAAACAAACTTGAATGCAGGTTATAACCTCTGGCATATAAAAAAAAACATGTGTATTTCATAAATGGTCTGTCATTTTTATTAAAATTTTTTTTCTACATGTGCATAAAATGTAGATACAACATGTAGTATTTGCTATAGAAAAATGGCTTTCTTTTATTAAAAAGCTTTTAATTGGATTTGTCATTGTGTATGGGAAATAAATATTGAAAAAAATCAATGTTTATTTTAATCATGTTGGGTAATTAGTAATTTAATTAAAATTAGTTTAAATATGGATTTATGAAAATTCACACGAATATTTGGAATATTACTCATATCTTAGCGTCAGGACAAAGCGCGATTTGAATTTAGTTGTCTAGTCCACGTACGCCGTCACTGCATGGATCGTTCGTGCTTTCTAGTGAACATAAATAAAAAACGATCATGGACGAGAAGAGGGACGCAACGAAAGAGGTGATTAGATTGTATGGGTAATCCGGATGTCACGGTTAACGAGGATGATAGAGAGTTGGACAGTATATGGGAGGACGGTTACGTTTCCCTTACTAACCTCTATTACAAAATTCTTGGGCATGAGAATCAAGTATTGACTGACTTAGACGTAAATGAGAAGAGAGGCACAAGGGAAGGCGTGGTCGAGATGTTAGATACGGAAAATCCGGACGCTACGGTCAACGACGATAATAGGGAGTTGGACAGCACATGTGATAACGGTGACGTTTCCCTTATGCCAGAATTTTTGAGTATGAGAGTACTGACCGACATAGACATGGAAGGCCTTCTAGTGGTGTCAAGAGACTCCTTTAATGAAACTAGTGTCACACAGAAGTTGAGGGATTTATCTCTGCATCACGTTGAGCTTGCTAGCAGAAAGACTCTTTAGATAAAATTTCATATTGAAGAGGTTAAGGAGATCGAAAGCGAAAACTTCAAAGAAAACGCCCGCCTGGCGTACCTAAAGGTCCTGGTAAGGAGACAATTAAGAGAACCTGATTTGGGGATGATCAATTCTATTCATTCAGCAAGATGGTGAAGAAGTCATCCAGCCGTCATTGATCGGAATAATCCGATATATCTTAAATATTTACTTTTTACTTTCATTTTGCTTTCATATCTTTTCAGTTATTATAAAGGTATCACGTTGCCCCATGTTTACCGATCAGAGGACAATTATGATGAGGCTTATTCGCTAAACTTCTTAGCACCACATACATGAGAAAACAAGGGTTTTACCAGTCAAGTTACTCCTGATATGTCAACAGAGTAGTCATCTCAATATCAATCTCTAATATCACACAGTTAACAATTCCTCCTGCAAGGTTTGATACCATAGATGTTCCTGTATTTAAAAAGAGCATAGGAAATGATATGCTGAATTTCATTGTTCTGTATCGAATCGAGTTTTGAATAACATTCATCGATACCGCGGTTTCAGGTTAACGCATGAATATCATGTGTGGATTGCGTCCTCCACCTATAGCCGAAATAGGTAGCAAATCTCGAAGCGGGAAGTGAAGAGTTCTAACACAGTTGAGATGAGTATGGAGTAACAGGCTCAAAAACAAATAGATGGTCTAGTTTCCAAGACAATTGAATCCCAACTCCAAAACGATCCGTTTCTCTATCGTACAATTGTTGTCAGGAGACATCCAATCTGTTATGAATTTATGGATCATTCAAATAGAATTAGTTCAATTGCTAGACTTAAAACTAAACGTAAAACCACTGTCGATCGATGTTGAATAATATAACTTAAGATTAATCCTTGATAACTCTTCTAAACTTTCTCCGATTTGAAGTTACTCAAGCTTGTTTTTTAATGATTATCAAGGCATCTATAACTGTATCAGCTAAATGGTTGCAACAACCAAGACTTAGACATATTTCCGTTGCATTCGATACCGTTTAACGATGGAAATTTCGATTGCTTTTGTATGTTGTTGTTGTTGTAACAGGTTGGCTGTAACTGGATGTTATTCAACAGTTGTTTAACTTCCATTTGATACAGCTGTTGCTGAATTGACATTTGGTCGACTGAGAATTGGGTCGTTCCGAAGCGGAGAACCAATTGTCTTGGGAAGGATTGCTTTTGTATAATTTAGTTTGCTTCCAAATGTACTTGTGAAACATCCTCGAT
This sequence comes from Lucilia cuprina, assembly GCF_022045245.1. Lineage (NCBI taxonomy): Eukaryota > Metazoa > Arthropoda > Insecta > Diptera > Calliphoridae > Lucilia > Lucilia cuprina. The sequence goes on along the minus strand of NC_060953.1, from coordinate 45,657,969 downwards.
AAATCTCGATAACATTCTTAAAGTAACAAAAATCCGATATTAACTGAAAATGGAAACTTTAAGAAGTCATTCTATACTTGTTCTATAATGACAATAAGTTCTTCACTCCTGAAAAATATGGTTCTCATTTGGCCAAAATGTTCAACTGTTACTTAGACACGTACTCATGACAAAAAGAATCGGCAAAAGATAAAATTTTTATAATAAAACCTGTTTGTTGAAAAGTTTTCTAAAGATAACAGTAAAACTGCCATTTGTAAAATCATTTTATACCTTGAGTATTACCGATATCGGTTATATATATTTTAATAACAATTCTATTATATATTCTTTACATTTCGCAAATCCAAACAATATAAACAATAATATAGAAATTTCAAGTTAAATTCTCATTTCTTTTAATTAATAATATTTGTTAATTAAGTTAATTATTGTATAAAGATTAAATAAATCATATTGTTGTTAATTTACAGGCAATAAACTAAGCAACCAACCAACCAACCACTCTTGTTAGGAAAACTTTGCTTTGCAAAACCGCACACTACAAAGAGGAATGAATATCAACAATCTAATGGAGAGCAAACATACAAACGCAAACACACACACACACACACACACACAAATACTAAAGTCAAGGTCAATCACACTAAACAATAAATGAAAAAAAAGAAATACCAACAACAACAATGAAAGAATTAAAAATTTAAAGAAGTATATTTTTTGTTGTTTTTGTTGTAAAGTACATAATGTATATAACCGAGTAATAACATACGTCATATATTTGCTCATCATTAAAAACCAAAAACAAACATACTCAAGAGACGACAACAACATTTCAACAAATACAACTGGAGTTGAGTATTGTTTGCTTTCACATTCACAAAAAGGTTGGAGAAATAATAAAAGTAAAAAATGAAATAAAAATAAAATAGCCGCTTAATGATAATAAAATTTATTTTCATTATTTCATTCGATATCTTTATTCTTTAGTTTTTTTTTTTAGTTTGACAGTTTTCGAACAAAAACACAAACTTATTATTATCTTTTTCTACATTTACTTCCCTCGATAGTGCAATAAAAACATTAATAAAACTAAAAAGAGTAGAAATTGTTAAACAAAAAAAATGAGTGCAAGCTTTGCTGCTGTTAAGGGTTTAATGGAAAATTCGAATAAAATTTACTAAACTAAATAATAAAATATATTGAAAGCCTTTTACTTTAAGTAAATATTAATATTGAACTAGATAAATATTTGCATTTTGATAACATTTTGAATTTTGATAATAAATTATGAGATATGATGGATATGTTTCGTATACATGTCAATCAATAATTTCTAATTAGTTTATGCATTCAATTCGTTCACAGAATACAGTTAGCTAGACTTTTTTTAATTAGAAATCTTTAGTTCTTTTTAAGAAGCATCTCCTCATTGTAATGTTTTTCGACCAGTTTTCTAAGTGCAAGTGATCTTTGAAATGTTTTCTAAACTGATATTCTTAAACATTTTCAAAGGAATCTGATCTTGCAAATGTATTCAAAAGAAAAGTAATCTTAAAAAAGTTTTCAAAAACCGATTTTTTTTGTTATGAAATTTATCATCAAAAAGTTTTCTAAAGATATCTGATGTTAGAAAAGTTTTCTAAAGAAAACTGATCTTCGACAAGTTTTTTAAAATAACTGATCTTCAACAATTTTTCTAAAGAAAGCTGATCTTCGACAAGTTTTTTAAAGAAAACTGATCTTCGACAAGTTTTCTAAAGAAAACTGATCTTTGACAAGTTTTCTAAAGAAAACTGATTTTCGACAAGTTTTCTAAAGAAAACTGATTTTCGACAAGTTTTCTAAAGAAAACTAATCTTTGACAAGTTTTCTAAAGAAAACTAATCTTTGACAAGTTTTCTAAAGAAAACTAATCTTTGACAAGTTTTCTAAAGAAAACTAATCTTCGACAAGTTTTCTAAGAAAACTTATCTTCGACAAGTTTACTAAAGAAAACTGATCTTCGACAAGTTTTCTAAAGAAAACTGATCTCGACAAGTTTTCTAAAGAAAACTAATCTTCGACAAGTTTTCTAAAAAAAAAACTGATCTGCTACAAGTTTTCTAAAGAAAGCTGATCTTCTACATGTTTTCTAAAGAAAACTAATCTTCGACAAGTTTACTAAAGAAAACTGATCTTCGACAAATTTTCTTAAGAAAACAGATCTTTGACATGTTAATATAACTAATCTACGACAGGTTTTCTAAAAAAATGATCTTCGATAATTTTCCGAAGGAAAACCGATCTTCGAAAAGTTTTTTAAAGTAAAATGATCATCGAAAGATGTTCTAAAGATCTCTGAAAAGTTTCTAAAGAAAACTGATGTTCGAAGAGTTTTCTTATGAAATTTTATCATCGAAAAGTATTCTTAAGATATCTGACCTTCGACAAGTTTCTCTAAAGAAAACTGAGCTTTGATAAGTCAACGAAGACATACATAGAACTATGTTTTGATGATTTTTGTAGAGATACTACAATATTTTACATAATTATGAACTTTAAAGCCCTTTCTGGGGGCAGGGTTGTATGATGAAATAATGGACCTATTTCAACGATTTTCAATAGGCTTCGTCGTTGGGCCGAAAAGTACGTATGGTCCAAATTTCATCAAAATGTCTTCAAAATTATGGCCTGTACCTTGCTCACAAGGTTTAAATGGACAGCCAGACAGGACAGACGGACATGGGTGATTCTAAGTCGATCGGTATACTTTAATTTATATTAATTAACCTCTCCACAATGCTGGTGTAACAAAATTATCATCATCTCTTATCATTGATCTATATTAGAGCTTGATACGAAAAGATGATTAAGACTCTTTTAAAAATAGATAAAAAAATTGTACTTTTTTCAAACAATTGTTTAAAAAAGCTCTATTTAAATTTTTAAATGAATGAATAAATAATTAATCATCATACATTATAAGGCCAAAGTAACGTTTAACAGAGAGATCTAACATTAAAGATGGATATCGAAAAAAACCTGAGGCTGTTTGTTAATAAATTAACAAAATAATACAAAACTGTTTATAAACTTTCATAACAATAACTAATGATTTATTTAAACAAATGTTTAAATATTTTTTTATAAAAAAAAATCACAAATAAAAGTGCAATTTCAAGTTGAAAGAAATGAATCACCAAAAATAAATTGTAATAAACATTCCAAAATTATGTAAAACAAAATGGAAATTAATTAATTTAAAAAGTAAATTAAGTTTAAATTACAGTTTAAATGTAAAAAAAGTGTTTAAAATAAATAAGTAATGTTGTTTTTAAAAATTCCATTGCATAAACTGTTATAGAAATCAATTTCAATTTTCAATACATAAGCAAATAATCTTTTTTAATACAATTTGATTAATTGATAAAAATTGAAATGAAATTAAACTTTGACTCTCAGTTGAAAATAAAATTAATAAAAAAACATAAAATGAAAACGCACGTACAAAATTTAATTAATGAATTGAAATAAATACAACAGATATTTTATTTCCACAGCTTAATGAGAAATCTTGGCGTTAAACTTTATTTTTAAATGTAATTCCTTATATGGATTTTTTCCAAAGCAGGAAAGTGAGTAAGTTGGTTGGTTATGAACAGGCGTGGTAAACTATATACTATTGAACTTTTTTGACATTGAAAAATACGTCAGTATCTTGATGTTGACAATTTTATTAAATGTTTTTACAGTTTAAATATTTTTCCAGTATTAAGAAAACTATTACATAGACTAATCCACAAACTAGATAATAGACTAGACACAAATTCATAGACTATTCAATATATATACTCGACATAGGGCAGGCATTATACTAGCCGAAAGACTAGCCCATATACTAGTCAATAGATTAGTTCATAGACTAATCACTATACTAGTTCTTAGACTGATCCATATACTAGTCAATAATATCGTAATAGATTATTCACTCAATACTTTATAGACTAGTCAATAGATTATTTTATAGACTACTCACTAGACAAGTCCATAGACTTGATCATAGACTAGTCAATAGACAAGAATATTCAATAAACTCGATATAGAGCAGGCAATAAATTCGTCAAAAGACTAGTTCATAGATTAGACAACATATTAGTCAATAGACACTAGACTAGTTTATAGACTATAGTCAGCCATACCACACTCTTCTAGGACATCCTGCACCTTCTCAGCTGATGCCACTGTAAACACGCACAGATTGCAAAGTAGAAAAAAGGTCCCCAAAGCGCTAACCGGCAGCACTTGGAGAATCGACAAAGAAACCTTGTTATCTATCTATAAAGTTATTGTCCAATCAATGGTCAATTATGGTCTCCTTTGCTGATTGATAGCCAGTGGAGAAATATTCAAAGCTGCGAAATTGCTGTCCTGCCAGTCAAGGAACATAATGTCATGCTGACTAAACAATTCCGCCTGTAATCTCACCGGAGGAGTCATTCCAACTATAACATTACATAGTTGGAAGATTCCCCTAGACATGGGTATTCATGCGGTTCAAGGTTACCACATGAATGCCGTTTTTGGAGGTCACCCACCGCCTACAGCAGAAATAAAGAAGAACCTGCTGCGAAAAACAAGAGTTGCTCTGGCACAATAGAGATTGGGATGGGCAAGGCCTACTGGTCTCATATAGACATTGCCATCCCAATCCACAGCATGTGGCCAGGGTCTCCTTGATACCCACCACATATTTAACTGTCCTGTCCACCCTAATTCACTTAGTCCCATGGATTTATGGACTAACCCTACTGAAGTAGTCCAATTTCTTGTTTGGACCTAAATCCCCAGTTTTAAAATCATATAGTTTAAGCTGTTACAACAACAACATAGACTACTCACTATATTAGTTCATAGACTAGTCCATTTACCAGTCAATGATAGATTAGTCAATGACTACTTTATACACTAGTCCATATATTAATCCATAGACTAGTTTATAAACCAGTCAATTGAATAGTTAAAAGATTCGTCAATAGGCTAGTATATCGTCTAATCAATAGCCTTTTCCATAGACTAGTCCAAAGAATGGTCTATAGATTAGTCCATGAAATGGTCAATAGATTATTTTCATACACAATACCAAGCCTTGTTAATACACTAGTCCAAAAACAAGTCCATAAACTAGTCAATAGAGTAGACTAGACTTATCCAATGAATTGTCTATTGATTAAACCATGGATTGGTCAATAGACTTGTCCATAGATTAGACCATAGGCAAGACCCAGACTAGTCCACAGACTTGTTAATTGAATGTTCTATGGACTGGATTATATGTAGATTATACCTTCAAATGCTTAATACTATTTCAAAAATTTTCATTTTCCATGTCTGGTTTCGAACAAAAATTATTGATTAAAGCTAAGCTAATGCTCTTATGTTGTTATATATATATATAGAATAATTTTATGTATGCTTTAGCAAAGCTCTTATATAAAGATATTGTCTTCTCCCCTCTTGGGAGTATTGCTTAGATTGTTAATTACTATCTGTTTTTGGTATGTAAAACCAAAGTCTAATAAGAGTTAATTTTAAATTTATCGTTATTTTATTTGTAGATTGGTTTTTTTATTCTAAATTCTATTCTACATATTATTTGTCTGATAATATGAATTGATATTGTTTTCATTTTTATGAAGAATGTTTACTACTATGATAATGATAATAACATTTGCTGGTATGTATGTATATATTTTGTTATTATTTTTCTAGTTTTACGATTTTCTTTTCAATTCCCATTTACTATTCTAAGACGATTGCGTCATCATCAGCCAGTCAGTCAGCCAATGTTGTAGATATTGTATTTGTTTGAGTTTTACTCAACGACGTTTTGTTTTATTGTGCTTTTTTTTTGCCAACTAAATTGATTTAGGTCAACTAGTAATTATAAAGTATTTGTCCATCTTTAAGCCATACTATAGTCTTCATACACAATCTACTCCTCCATCTACTCTATACATTAGCATTTAGTAATGGTAATGGAAACATTGTGCAAAAAAAAAACGATTGTATATATTTGTATATGATTGTCATATGTTTAAAATATCTGCATATTTGCAAAAGAAATTTTTATTTAACACATTTGAATTTGTAATTTGATTTTTTGCAAATAACAATCATAATAAGGGAATTTATAAAAAGCAAAAAAATTAAAAAAAAAAAAAACAAAACTTAATACAAAATTGTGTGAATTTTTGTGTAGTTTATCGATTTTACTTGTTGCTAACACGTTTACTTTTATAGAAAGGAATGTATAAGACAAAATATAAATAAGTTATAATTTTAATTAGTTTTTTACTTTTATTATTATAGAATATTTAAAATAGGGTTCTATAGTTGAAATGAAAAGTCGACTTTTCAACTTTTTGAATTTTATGAAAAGTCGACTTTTCAACTTTTCGACTTTTTGCATTTTATGAAAAGTCGACTTTTCGACTTTTTGCATTTTATGAAACTTCGACTTTCGATTTTTTGCATTTTGTTAAAAGTCGATTTTTCGACTTTTTTCATTTAATTAAAAGTCGATTTTTCGACTTTTTTCATTTAATTAAAAGTCGATTTTTGGATTTTTCGACTTTTAATATTTTGTAAATAGTCGACTTTTTCCGACTTTTCATCTATTTTCGACTATTTTCCACTTTTTTCGACTTTTTCCGACCAGAGTTAAAAATTTATAAAGTTGCCAGAAGCGTAAATTTATAATGTTGCCATTTAACATTATATTATTATTATTTATTAATAATAAAAAAATTTATTTATATTTTTTCTATTTGTTGCGATTTTTTGAGTTTTTTTCGACTTCTTTCTATTTACGACTTTTTTCGACTATTTTCGACTTTTTCCGACTTTTTTCGACTTTTTCTGACTTTCCGACTTTTCGACTTTTTTCGACTGTTTCCGACATTTCGACTTTTTCCACTTTCTGACTTTTTTCGACTTTTATTTACAAAGTCGACTTTTCGACTTTCTTCATAGACGATAGTCGAGTTATCGACTTTTTTGGAACAGAATAGTCGACATCGACTTTTCGACTTTTTTCGACAAAAAGTCGATTGTTCGATTATTCGAAAGTCGATTTATTATTTTTACAAACAAAATTTGTTAAATATTTAAACTGGATTATAAAAGAGGAAAAAAAAGTTATTACAAAAATTTTGTTTAGTACCATTTTTGTTTTTTTTTTCTTTTACAGTCTGTAATAACACTTGAACACGTAGGAAGCATTATATATATGATGATAAGTATGTCAAAGAACTATACAAGACTTTTGACCTTTTGGCAAAGGACATAAGCTTTAGGATATAAAAATAATGCGTTATTAAACCAATTTATAAAAACAAACTGCAAAACTTCTCTCGATCTCTCTCTCTCTCTCTTTACTTTTTAACATTTTAAATAAATTTCTATAATAAAAAATATTTTCCACTTTTAATTTAAACAAATTTAATTAAGTTTATTTTTTTTAACAAAAACAATAAACATTTTATAGATTTATTGCAATTATTAATGTCTGTCATTGTTTAAGAGACAACAGCAATTGTCTTTTCCAAAGGCCACTAGAGAGTTATATTTAGAATTGCGAAACCACATAAAAAAAAAAATTATATGAAAAAAAGCATAGTTTGTTTTTAATTTAGTTACATCTCTTAACTTGCGGTATGTCATACATTAAAGTAAAATTTATTACAAATACTTTCAACTTTTTTTATACATAGTCTTGCTGTGTAGTGGTAAATGAACTCGCACACTCATTCGCATGTAAATGAACAATTATTTATTTATTTTTTGTTTATAATTTAAACAGGGTGACTAGTATTTGAAAGAACAAATAATGCGGCTAAATAAGAGTAAACTCACAAAAGAAACTGTTGTTTTCAAAAGAAAACTTGTAAAAAAACAGATCTTCAAACAGTTTTTAAACGTTTTCTGAAAAATAAAACTAATCTGCGATAAGCTTTTAGTATAAACAGATCTTTAAAAAGTTTTCTAAAAATAGATCTTTACTAAGTTTTTAAAAGAAAACTGATCATCCACAGATTTTTAAAAGAATACCCATCTTCTAATACAGATTTTCTGAACTGATCTTCGATTAGCTTTCTTTGGAAAATCGAAGTTTTTAAAAAGAATACTGATCTTTTATTGGTTTTCTAAATAAAACTGGTCTTCGATAGGGTTTCTCAAGATACCTTTTCTAAAAAAAAAAACTGATCTTCGATTGGTTTTCTAAACAAAATCGATACAATAAGTTTTCTAACGAAAGCTTTCATATGTTTTTAAAAGAAAACTGATATTCTATATGTTTTCTAAAAAACTGATCTTAGATAAGTTTACCAAGACAACTGATAAGTGTCTAAAAAACGGATCTTCGAAAAGTTTTCTAATGAAAACTGATCTTCAATAAGCGTTTTTAAGGAAAACTGATCTTCGAAAAGTTTTTAAATAAAACTGATCTTTAATTGCTTTTCTAAAAAAAACTAAATGCTTGGTTTTCTAAAGAAAATTGATCTTTGATTAGTTTTCTAAAGCTTATCCAGGCTTGATTTACAAAAGAAAACTGTTATTCGATTGGTTTTCTAAAGAAAGCTGATCTTCAAAATGTTTTCTAATGAAAATTGATTTTTTGAAAGTTTTTCAAAGAAAACAGATCTATGAAAAGTCTTTAAAGAAAATTGATCTTCGTTTCGTTTTTAAAAAAAAATTGGTCTGCGATTGTTTTTCTAAAAAAGTTATCTTCGATTGGTTTTCTAAAGAAAACTGATCTTCGATTTGTTTTCTAAAGAAAACTGATCTTAGATTTGTTTTCTAAAAAAAACTGATCTTAGATTTGTTTTCTAAAAAAATCTGATCTTCGAAAAGTTTTCTAAAGAATACTGATCTTTAAAAAGATTTCTAAAGAAAACTATTTTTTGTTTAGTTACATTGGTTTTCTACAGAAAACGGATCTTCAATTGGTGTTCAAAATAAAACTGATCTTCAATTGGTTTTTTATGAAAAATTGATCTTCGATTTGTTTTCTAAAGAAAACTGATCTTCGTTCGGTTTTCTAAAGAAAATTGATCTTCGAAAAGTTTTCCAAAGCTAATTGATCTTTGATCTGTTTTCCAAAGAAAACTGATCTTCGATTTGTTTTGGTTCTCCTAAGAAAACTGATCATTAAAAAATCTTAAGAAATATGTTGTACGTTTAATTATTTAAATAAATCTTTTCTACGAAAAGTTTTCTACAAAAAACTGTTACACATAATGTCCTAGAAAAGTTTTCTAAAGAAAAATGTTTTCAAAAGAAAAATGTTTTCAAAAGAAAACTCTTCCTAAGAAAATTGCTGCTCAAAAAATTTTATAGAAAATTCAAAGGAGTTTTTTACGAAAATTAAAGATTCGTTGAAAAAAGTTTTATTTGTTTGATCCTAACTTTTGTTCACTTTTCGAATATGATAACAAACACTCAATTGTTCAATTCACAATCGATGTCGTATAGTTGTAGCGTTGTAAGTTATAAATAAAATTTTCAAATAAAATTTTTTGAAACAAAAACAAATCAATAAAAAAAAAATACAACTTACAACGATATAACCGTACACAACACCGAGAGTGAATTGGACAAATATATTTCCTAGTATGACTTACATATATTTATATATCTTATAGCAGATTCTTAATTAAGATTCGACGTTTACTATAGAACAACCAACATTTAAGTGTGGGTGTGTGGTGGATGAAGGTTTTTTTGTTGTTTTTTAATATTATATTTTCTACTGTCATTATTTCTCACTGGCGCTCTTTTTTACTCTTACTCTGAATCATTTTATTGACATATTCAGAAGAGTAGACGAAAAAGATGAAATAGTATAAATATTTATATATATCGTATATAAAGATTAAAAAAATATGAAAACCTACATAAAGTAGGTACTAGTTGATGATAAAATTTACATGTTAAACTGATATTTATGTATGTGGTTCTATAGAAAGAAATCTATTTAAACTAAGCAGACAAAAAGAGACTAGAATTAATCATAGTTTAGTGTAAATGTAAAGAGAAGTATACAAAGAATGCTAAAGAATAATCAGCGTAGGTTAAGTTATTGTTTTGTTGTGTTAAAGATTTATTTTTAAAGCTATTTTCCAGTACGTGTATGCTAATAGTTGTAAATTTATTTTGCAAAAATATTTGCTTTTACTATTGTTTTTTTTAAATCAGTTTTATTAATTAACAACTTAAAAATTTACACAATTTTCTTATTATTTCAAACAATTTGTTTGTGCTTTTCTTTAATATAAACATTTTTTTTTAACAAAATGTTTTAACTCATTTAGAATTTTGTAAATATTATTGTTATTTATATGAAATTACCTTTTCTTTCTACGCTGCCTTCCCGGCTTTCTGCCCTATTAGTTGTTTCAGCTGTAAATAGAGAAAAATGAAAAAAACAAATTAATAAACAATTTTTATATGACTTCATTTATATCTGTAGAATTTTTTATATGTAATAAACGATTGCGTTTAACTTTTAACAATTTAGTTGTAATAACTCTGCAACCGGCTTTTTGAAAAAAAACAATATTAAAACTTCAGAACGTATTAAATTTCTTTGTATCATGGTTTTTTTCTATAAAATAAAATGGCTTCTTTGAAAGTGTTAAAAAGTATAAATAAATAATAAAAAAGTTTATTTTTCATTTTTAGTAGTTTTCCTGTTTATTTCAAACTTTTCCAAAAGAAAAACCAGATGTAAATTGCAGTTTAAACATATAAAATCTGGCAAATATTGAAGTAGTCTATTACTTAAAATATAACATAAAAAGAAACATCAACTCCTACATATGCATTATTTCACTTGACATTCTTTTTTAGAATTCAATTAGAAAAAGAAAACACTCAGCAAGTAGATAAATTAAAGATACGAAAATGAAAGCTAAAAAAAACAGACAGGGTGAAGTTAATTGAATGTAAAAATCAAGTGAAGTATTTATAATTTTGTAAGGCCATACAAATTCATATTGAATAACATTTTATTTTACACTTATATACGAGTTTAAACTAAAAAATCATTTCAAGAAGGCGCCAATTTCTTTTTTTAATAAAGATTTTCTTTTATTTTACGATCGGGTTAGTGAAAAGTTCTTTGTTGGAGTAAAAATATTTGTGTTATACAGCTGTCTTTGAAATGATAATGATATTCATTGGCTAAATGTCAATATAATTGTTGTGGGAAATGACAATAAACTGTCAAATGTAATCTGTTATCTGTCAATGTTGTTTACAAATTTAAAATTTTATTAAAATAGAAAAGCATAGATTTTTTGTCGATATATTTTTTCCAACCAAAACTGTTCTTTGAATTTTTTTCCAATGAAAGAGTTTTTATAAAAAAGTTTTTAAATAAAATCTTTTGGTTGCATGGGTTAAGTCCCTCAATTTCTCCTAGTTCGTAGTAGATATTTTACAATCCGATCTACTACTTCAGGACTGGTTGATGATATCGTATTCTATTCTTTCTCTGTACCCTATATTCAGGTTCGAACCTTATCCACGTCATTCGTCAGAGAGTCTGAAAGACCGTTTTAGGTTGATATCAGCGATACAGATACAGTGCTGGTCCAGTACTTAACATTGAAAAATTTTATGAAGAAAACCTATCTAAGGCAAATTTTATAAGAAAACTGATATTTGGTAGAATATTGATCTTCTAAAAGTTCTCTAATTAAAAGAAACCGTTTCTTTGGAAATTTTTATATAAAAGTTGATCTTCTAAAAGTCAAAGAAAATTGTATCTTCCAAAAGTTTTCTAAAGAAAGATAGGGAGTTACTCTGTAACTCGATTCGAATGAAAAACATTTCGAATTTTTATGTTAAATACATTGTGTTACTCCGTATTTGTATTTTCTAAAGAAAACTTTTATGAAAAGTTCTCTAAAGAAAACTGTTCAATAAAAAGTTGTCTATAAAAAAACTATTCTATTAAAATTTCTCTAAAAGTTTTCTCTAATACAAATTTGTTCTAGAAATAAGTAGTTTTTTTTTAATGAAAAAGAGTTCTACGAAAACTATTTTATAAATAGTTGTCTAAAGAAAACTGCTCTACGAAATGTTTTGTAAAAGTTTTGTTAAAGAACTTCTATTAAAAAAGATCTCTGAAGAAAAATCTTATTATTCTTTAATGAAAACTTTTCTACAAAAACTTCTATATTCTATGAGTTCTAAACAAACAAGTTCTACGAAAAGTTCTGCAATAAAAGAGTATTATGAAAAGTTCTTTAAAAGCGCAGTTTCTATAGAACTGTCCTTACAAAAACTATCTATAAGAAACTGTTCCTCGAAAAGTTATAAAGAGAAAAGGGTTCGCCGAAAGTTTTTTTTGATCTCTTCTAAATACTGTTGTTCGAAAAGTTTTCAAAAGAAAATTTCTCTAAACAATCCTGTCCTTCGAAAAGGTCTCTATAGTAAACTGTCATTCAAAACCTTTAAAAAAAACTGTTGTTCAAGAAGTTTTCTATAAAAAAAAAACTGCCCATGAGAAGTTTTTAAAGAAATTTGTTTTGATATTTTTATTCTAAAGTAATAGAAATATTTTATCTTTTACCGTCAACAAACTTTTTCAACTACCCTCTTAACAATGTCTCCCCTCTTTTTTTCAAACTTCTTAAAATAAAAACAAAAACCAAAAACACACAAACACTACATACACAATGCATTTGATTGGTTATTCACCTTAAAAAATGACACTCAAATAATCAAACACACACGCACGTCACGTCACAGCAGGGGTTAAATGTAAAAGGTGGCTGCGGCAGAGACCGACAGACGGACGGACGGACAGATAGCAAGTGCAATAATTGACGAAAAAGAAAAGGAAATCAATAAAAGCAAACACACACAAACATATATACAAATAAAATGACAAAAAAACACATTAAAAATGTCAAACAAAGAGGAATATGTAATAAAGAAAATCCTTATAAAAACCTTATAAGATTACAACAATAAAGTCACTTATAAGAAAATTAAGCAAAAAAAAACTACAAACAAAAGAGAAATACCAATAGGAATTAAGAGAGAGAAAAAATCGCAAACTGTAACACACTGGAGAAAAAAAGGCGTAAAAATAATTAAATTGAAATGACCTTTTTAAAAACTTTAAGTTTTTTTTATCAGCATAGAAAAAAGTTAGACATTTCTATTTAAAATAGAAAGTATAAAATTAGAAATGAATAAAGAGAAAATTAACAAAAAAGAAACAGACATTTTATTGTAATAAAAATGCAGAAAAATGAAAGAAATACAACAAAAAACAAGACCAACGTTATTTTTTTTGTGTCTGTTACGATCCTCACAAGAAAAGCGGCAGCTGTGGCTGTGTTTTGTGTTTTTCTTTCTTTACGCTTTCCGTGCAATATACTAAAAAAATGCAACGCACTAAATAAAATTTCTTCTTTTTTTCATTGGCACTCTACATTTCTTTTAGCTTTCTGGAATTTACTTTGAATTATTTTTAACTTTTTTACTCCGTCGAGGTTACTCCCAAATTATTATTGTCTCGCTAGTTTTCTTAAGAGGAAAAGACAGAAGAAAAAGAACAGCACAAACCCGAAGCTAATGCAGAATACGAATTAAAAGTTGAAATAACATTAGAAAAACATGTAGGAAATACATAAATCATCATCATCATTATCACCAGCAACTTAATGATCTAATTGTAAAAAATAACTTAAAAAATGTTCACTTCTTTACAACAAATTTTCCATGTATTTTTTTTATTACACTTGCCTTGGTTATACATTTTTTCTTAAATATTTTTTTTTGCTAATAATGTAACATGTTGGTACCACACAATTATTTATTCATTTTTTTTTAATTTTATTCTTTTGTTTAACCAACACTTTTTTTATTGTAAAGAAACAGCTGCTGCTCCAGAGAAGCGCTGCTGCACACACAAAGCTAATAACGTTTTTATTTTATTATTTTAGTTTTTTTTTTTAATTTGGTTCGCTTTAGTCAAGGCTGATTTTCAATCGATTTGTTTTTCCGACACACACAACTTTTTTTTCATCTTTTTTCACTATACATTGTCAAGTTTTTTTCTTTTTTTCATATATTTTTTTCGCTGCTAGATTAATCACCGCATACAAATTTCTTTGGAATCATTTTCATTAATTCCTATCAGATTTGATTGATTTTATTTCTTGTTTTTCACCTACCTGCTGAATTATTTGTTGAAATTTGTTGTTCGCCCCCAAGACTCGCCATATTTATCCACTATATGTAATAATTTTTTTTATTTCAACGTGAAAAATATTCACTTGAAATTTTTCTTTCACAATTTTTTTAGAACTAAAATGACGAAGACAAAAAGACGTACAAAAAGTTAGTGTTGTAAATAACGAGTAATCGTCGTCGTCGCCTTGTGTAGTTGGTACTTTTTTTACTGTTTTCTTTTTTTTCGATTCGCCAATTGCCGTTAACACATCAGGGTGCTGTAAGATGTGAGTGTGAGAAAGATGGCTAGCTGTAATTTTAGTACTAAAAGGAAAATAATCAAGTAGTTGCTAAAATTGGTAGTAATGGAGTTATAGGTTACCAGACTGTAGTAATTTTGCTTTGACAGTTGTGAAAGTAGGTGCAGTTTTCAATGGAAATGTACCTCTGTTATTCATTATGTATGATAAAACCTACAAAATGTTAACATCTTGTTAACATTTTGTAGGTTTTGTACAAATTTAAAATTTTTAAGGGTCTTATAGGTCAAAATTCCACAAATAATGAATAATAACTAATAATAAAAAACTAACTAAGTGCATTTTCTTCAAAAAATTATTTTCGTTGGATTATTATTTAGTATGGCCACTCGGTTTTAACGAATTCTCGGTTATTACGACAAGTTTTCTTATCCCGCTATTTCGGTAACTATTTTCATACAAAAAAACATCTCTTATAACGAACTCGGTTATTACGAATCCTCCTAAAAACGAACTACTTTTTCTGGGGAGGGTTTGTGCTGATGTTTATAACGCACAATAACCTCAAATCTTCTAAACTAGAAAAGTTACAAAAACAGTTAAAGCTTATCGTCGTTCATTAAAAAAAAGCTTTAGGAAAATAAAACTGTAATTTGGTACTTCTTTTGCACCCCATGTATCTATTAAACCAGAGAACATTAAAAAATATGTTTGAATCCTTCATAACACGCCGAACGTTTATTTATTTATAATAACGGGCTCCGAATACGATGTTGCAACTTTTTGAACCAGAATTTTTATTTCGTTATTGGGGAGGAAAAAAGTACCAAAAGGGGTAAAAACGGGAAATTTGATTTTATTCAAGAAACACTAAATATGCTAATGGGGTGTTTTTCGAAACACCGGTACCAAGTGATATTTTTTGGTACTTTTTCATTCTACAACTGGTACTTTTTGAGTTTTCTATGATATTGAAATGGAAACATGAAATTGTATATCTGGAAAATCATTGTAGTTAGAATGATCAAAATCGTTAAGATTCTTATTTATATTTCTTTTAGGGTAGCAGAGCACACTGTGTATAGCTAGTAAATAAACAATTTTATTTGTTTTGTTTTTATGTTATTGATCATTTTCTTAATATCGGCTGATCCTCGTAAAACTTGGATTTGTTTTTAATTTTTAAGAATTTTTTATTCATACCTGCATGATATCTCACACAACTTTTGAGCTTGCTCTGTTTTGTTGTTATAAACAATATATTTGCTTCCAAAATCCCACTTTCTGATCTCAGGGGTTCCGTTTTTATTTAACCCTTTCAGGGTCAAAAATAATTTATGTCTAGAAAAAAACTAAATAATATTTTTTTGAATTTGAGTTTTCCCTAGTGAGTTATAGAAGGTCAAAGTTAAATTAAATTAAAAAGTACCACCAATATTTTTTATGATTTTTTTTCGGTAAAATGTCTTCTTAAGCTTCTTTCAATACAATACAATTTAAATCTGCATAGTCCGATCATAGTCCCAAAATACAATTTTTTGGCCATTAAATTAAGCTTTTTTTTAAACGTTGTTAAAAAGCACTTTTTAAAAAGTAGTCATAAGTGACAATTTCTTAAAATGTGATTTTTGATTTTTTTTTAAATACGGAAGATCTTTCAAAATCTTAATTATAAATATAATAAAGTCTTCATTTTAAACTAAAAGAAAAAATAAAACTATAGTTAAATATTATACCCAAAAAATGCTTAAAAACAGAGTCTATTGTAATGTCGAATATATTCGACAAAACCACGAAAAGGGTTAAAATCGTTGAAAAACTTAGCCGTCTTACAGTCGATTTTAAGCCGCCGCCGACATATTTAATGAGAGTCACCGCCGTCGTTAATTTTTGATCGGCACAGTTCTCTGCTTCTTATTAGACGAGAACTAAATTTAGTTAATATTAGATGGTGTATAAGTAAATTTTTTTTATATATTTGTGTGCATTATTATAAGCAAATACTAATTGAAACGTATTTAAAATAAAGAAAATTATAAAATAATTAACAATTAATATAGAAAATATTAAGAAAAATGTCGAAACATAATGGTCAAGGCCCCGGAGGCTCGTCACAAACTCAAACCTATAAATTGGTTGTAGTGGGAGGCGGTGGCGTTGGAAAATCTGCGATCACCATACAATTTATACAGGTAAGTTGTGGAAAAGAAAAAAAGAGTTGAACAAATATTATTTAAGATGATGGCCCTGAAAAGTCTACAAATAAAGTTATTAATAAAATTTATGACTATATTTGTTTGTCTGTCTGGCATTTTGACGAGGAGGTTAATGTCGGTCGGTCGGTAGTGTCTGCTTGTGTAAAAATGAAATTTGTCATCTGTTGCGCATTTAAGAGCAACAGATTTTCATTTGTCTGTTTATTAAAATTAAATAATAAGAAAATTTATTTATTAATTTAATTTATTTTTTTTTAAATTTTTATTTTTTTAATAAAACTTGTAGAATATTTGTTAGAGTATTTGTAGCTGGAACAAGAAATCATCTTTGTTGTATTGTGTTTTTTTTTTAACAACCACACCTACATCTTTGTTTATTAATGTTATTTGTGTTATTTTTTTATTGTTTTTTCTAATTTTAATGCAAATATTTTTAGTTGTTGTTTGTTTTAGGGTATTGTAGTATCTATACAGTTTTTTTTCTAATTTGTGTTTCCTTTTTTGTTTTTTAAACATTTAGGGCTTTTTGGTTGTTTAGTGTTAATTTTAGAATTTATTATTAATTTACCTTTTTAAGCTAGATTTAATAGGCATTTAATGTATTCATTGCAAAATTGTGTTTTTAATTTTGATTTTTCGTCTTTGGTTTATATTTGATTGCTGACAGTTTAAACCGGAAGTTACGGTTATGAATGAAAGTTTATTTTGTTATACATTAGATTAAATCATCAGAAATTTGTGACAAAAGTTGGGGATTCAATAAACTTAAGTGTAGGTTATATACTAGACTATAGATTATACTCTAGTCAACACATTTTACCAGTCTATTGGGCAGACTATAAGCTAGGCTATAGATCAGACTATAAGCCAGACTATAGTCTTTTCTATAAATTTGTATTGGCTATAAACCAAAATATAGTCTTGACTATCGAACGCACTACATTCTACACAATATGCTAGACAATATACTTGTCTAAACTGTAGATCAGACTGTAGCATAAACTATAAAATGGACTGTTGTCTAAACTATATAAAAGACTATAGTCTAGGCTATTGAACACTATAAGCTAAAGACCAGACTGTAATCTACACTTTGTATCAGATAATAATGAAGGTTATAGACTATTATAAGCTAGACTGTAGTCTATTCTATACATTTGTATTAACTATAAAACAAAATATAGTATTGACTATTAACAGCACTACATTCTACATAATAGACTAGTCTTTAGTCTAAACTATAGATCAGACTGTAGCCTAAGTTATAGAATAGACTGTTGTCTAGACCATATAAAAGACTATAGTCTAGGCTATAGAACACTATAAGCTACACTAAAGACCAGACTGTAATCTACACTTTGTATCAGATTATAATGAAGGCTATAGACTATTAAAGGATAGAATGTAGTCTATTCTACAGATTTGTATTAACTATAAAACAAAATATAGTATTGACTATTAACAGCACTACATTCTACACAATAGACTAGTCTTTAGTCTAAACTATAGATTAGACTGTAGCCTAAACTTTAGAATAGACTGTTGTCTAGACTATATAAAAGACTATAGTCTAGGTTATAGAACACTATAAGCTACACTAAAGACCACTTTGTATCTGATTATAATGAAGGCTATAGACTAGGCTGTAGACCACAGTATAGTCTATACTATACTATACCACACTATTGTCTAGACTTTAGACCACACTATTGTCTAGACTTTAGACCAGACTATTGTCTTGACTACAGACAAGAGTAGAGTCTTGACTACACTATAATCTATATTAAAGACTTCACTGTAGATTAGACTGTAAACCAAACAGAATGGACAGTAGCCTTTACTATAGTTTAGATAATAGGCCAGACTTTAGTCTTGTTTATAGATCAGAAAATAAACTTGTATTGATTATAAACCAGACTATAGCCTTCATTATGAAACTCTAATAGTCTTCACTATAAAAAACACAAAAGAGTCTTGATTACAGACCAAATTGTAGTCTAGACTAAAGATCACTCTACAGTTAACACTATAGTCCAGACTATGGTCTGATCTACATATATCCCAGACTTTACGGTATGTTAAGGAAATACTATAGTTAAAACTCTAGACGTTTTATTTGAACAATGTCTTCAATTTCTAATTTAAAGCAAGTTTTCCTTTTAAAGCAAGTTTCCATTTGCCAATTAATAACAAATCATTATTTATTTTTTCTCTATTTTGAAAATATATAAAAAATTTATATTTTTCAATAAAAATGGTCAAGATCATTTTGTACGTTTGTACGATGTTATAAATTTAAATATAAATAATTTCTAAAAATGTTTATCCATAGCGATGACGATCATCATTAGACATCAGTCATAAGTACGTACATATATCTACATATAATTTTTTGTTTTCTTTTTGCCAAAGAGAATTGCAAAACATTTTAGAATTTTCCTTGATGTTTTATACTTAAACAACATGATCATCACGTTTACCCGCATCATCATAATTATCATAATGATGATCTTTTTTTATACATTACTCTCAGTTTTAATACTCTCTATAATTTATCTCTATATGACTCTATTAAAAACAAAAAAAGCAATGTTGTGCTCTATTTATTTTTAGTTATTTACGTCATCTTTGTTAAAAAAAAACAAAAATATACAACAGTTTATCATTGTTATGTTGTGTTTATGTTTATTTATCCATTTTGTTTATTGGCTGCAGTTTTTTTTCCAATTTTCTTCATCATTAACTTTAGTTATTGTAAATTCTTGAGAACTTTATATATATTTTTGTTTCAGACGATAAGACCTGCATATTATTTTAAAATGTAATATTACTCATTTACTTTTGTTCATTTATTTATAAGTCGTACTTATTAGTTTTTCTCCATTCTTTGGATTATTTTACAATGATATCATATCTTTTATTTCCTATTTTAAAATTAGTTTTTTTTTTCAAATATATATTTTCTATTCTAGTGGTTGGTTTTTATACAGCAAAGCACAAAACCTCAGAATGTTAAAATTTTATAGCAAATTGTTTTGTCATTATAGTTTTAACAACATTGTTTATCTTTAGAAATTTTATGCGTAATATGTATGTGGCAAAATATGATATACATTTCTTATTGTTGAAATATAATTTACGTATCGCCCTTCTAGGTGTTGCAAAATAAAGGTGCAACTTTTTGTTGGCTTTATGTTAACATATTTACCTTAGAGGCTTAGATGATAATTAGTCATAAGAAGGTGGTTTTTGATACAATTTTAAAAATATTTATATTAAAAAAAACTTTTTTAAGGGAGTTACTATAGAGATAATAGACAAGACTATAAACCAGACGTTCATATATAGAGATCATTATCGTCCAGATTATAAATAAGACTGCAAGTTCAGTCTATAGACAAGCCTATAGTCTAGTCTATAGATCTAAACTAGAACTGAACTAGAACTGAACTAGAATTTAACTAGAACTGAACTAGAATTTAACTAGAACTGAACTAGAACTGAACTAGAACTGAACTAGAACTGAACTAGAACTGAACTAGAACTGAACTAGAACTAGAACTGAACTAGAACTGAACTAGAACTAGAACTGAACTAGAACTGAACTAGAACTGAACTAGAACTGAACTAGAACTGATCTAGAACTGAACTAGAACTGAACTAAAACTGAACTAGAACTGAACTAGAATATAAAGACGATAGTTTAGACTATCCACTATAGACACAATAGTCCAGACTATAGAGAGCACTATAGTCCAGACTATAGAAAAAATTATAGTCCAGACCATAGACAAGACTTTGGTCTTGTAGTCCAAGACCATATTACTGTCCAGAGCGTAGACAAGACTGTTGTAGTCCAAACTGTACTTAATAGTAAGTTCAGACTTAGAATAAGACTAAAATCCAGACCATAAACAAGATTATGGTCTAGATTATAGACAATACTATTTTAATTCTAAATTTTACAAAATTTGTAAATCAATTTTTTCTCTCTTTCAGAGTTATTTTGTTATGGACTATGATCCCACAATCGAAGACTCCTATACCAAACAGTGTGTCATTGATGATGTGCCAGCTAAATTAGATAGTAAGTTAAAATCTAGACTTTATAAAAACAACAAAACATTATTTAATCTCTACTTCTCCTCCTCTCTTCACCATAGTTCTGGACACAGCTGGCCAAGAAGAATTCAGTGCTATGCGTGAACAGTATATGCGTTCAGGTGAAGGCTTTTTATTAGTCTTTTCATTAAACGATCATTCCAGTTTCGATGAAATTGCCAAATTTCAAAAACAAATTTTACGCGTTAAAGATCGCGATGAATTTCCCATGCTATTGGTGGGCAATAAATGTGATTTGGAACAACAGCGTCAAGTGTCATTGGAAGAGGCTCAAAATGCCAGTCGTCAAATGATGATACCCTATATAGAGTGTAGTGCTAAATTGAGAATAAATATCGATCAAGCCTTTCATGAGCTAGTGAGGCTGGTGAGAAAATTTCAAATAGCCGAAAGGCCATTAATTGAGGAACGTCATAAGGATAGAAAGAAACGAAGATGTTGTGTTTTGTAAGTTGTTTAAGGAAGAGGAGAATAGTAAAAGAAACTGAAATTAAAATAACAAAAAAAAAAAAAGAAACATATCTTTACAGAAGATTTATATAAACTAATAACACAAACACCAAAATTATTATTATTATATAAATATAATATATTAAAACAACAGCTGCCAGTTTATTAAATAATTAATAAATTTTCTAAACAACACCATTACAAAACTCCTACAAAAATATTCTAAAATCTATTTAATAAAAAAAAAAAACCAACAAAATCTCAACTTTAGGACAAAAATAACACAAAAACTAAACTTTTACCACCTGTTTAAAGCATGATGATGTTAAAACCACAAGTAAATTAAAAAATTTATTATTAAACAATGAAATAACGAATAAACTTTTAACTTTTAAAGAATTTCATAATTTTACAATTAAAAATAAAAAAAAAATTATTTATATTTTTTCTTATATAAATGTTTAAATAAATGTGCAGTTAAATGCCAAAATATGATTTTAATTAATTTACTTAAAGCTTCTTACAAAAACTCTCCTTCTTTTTACAAAAAAAATTTTTCCTTTATTTTTGTAACAAATCACAAAATGCCAAATAACTTTTTTTTTTTTTTGTAAAAAATAACTTAAAAAAAAACTCAAAACTTGTATTAACTTAAAAAAAAGTGCCTCAAAATAAAATTTGTATTGCACGAAATTAAATTATGCACAAAAAACGTAACAACAAAAACCAAGTATCAAATAAATATTTACAAAATATTTAAAACAAAAACTCATTTTAAACAATTTAAAAAGTAAATGCATCAATTTTTGTAAAATTTCAAACAAATGTTTGTTATTTAATTAAATATAAATAAATAATATATATTTTTATTATAAATTTGCTACAATTTTTTCTTAAACATAAATTTTATGTGTTTTTTTTAGTTAAATACTTTTCATATATTTACAAATTTAAACGTCTTTCTTTTAAGTGTAATATTTGTATTAATTGTTATTAAAAAAACTTAATAATATACAAAACCAAAAAAAAACCGAATCATTAAAAAAATCAATTTTTATTACATATATATATTTTTTTTAAATAAAACAACCATTTTTGTGTGTTTGTCCATATTTTTTATATTGCTAATTAATAGTTTTTTTTATTTGTATTTTGTATTTAAATGTAAACATTTTAAAAGAATTTATATAAAATTAAACAAAAAAATAAAAAATAATAATACGAACGTTGTATTGTAAATGGCATTAAATAAAGTGTAACATATTATTAACAAAGCGAAAGCAAACGGAGTTTTATTTATAGAATTATACACGTTTAGAACTTCGTCAAAACACGTTTAAATTGAAAAATAAGCTTAATTTGTAATCACTAATAGAATCCTTAAAAAATCCATATTTCCTTGAAGAAAGTAAAATCGTCTATAACTTCGTTAAAACACGTTTAAGTTGAAAAATAAGCTAAATTTGTGATCACTCATATAATCCTGCAAAAATCGATATTTTGGCCCAAATTCTAGAGGAAACTAAAATCGTCTATAATTACGTTAGAACACGTTTAAATTGAAAAATAAGCTTAATTTGTGATCACTCATAGAATCCTTAAAAAAACGATATTTTGGTCGAAATCCTTGAAGAAACTAAAATCGTCTATAACTTCGTTAAAACACGTTTAAATTGAAAAATAAGCTTAATTTGAGACCACTCATATAATCCTTAAAAAATCGATATTTTGGTCCAAATCCTTGAGGAAACTAAAATCGTCTATAGCTTCGTTAAAACACGTTTAAATTGAAAAATAAGCTTAATTTGTGATCACTCATATAATCCTTAAAAAAATCGATATTTTGGCCCAAATCCTAGAGGAAACTAAAATCGTCTATAACTTCGTTAAAACACGTTTAAATTGAAAAATAAGCTTAATTTGTGATCACTCATATAGGCCTTCAAATATCGATATTTTGATCCAAATCCTTGAGGAAACTAAAATCGACTATAACTTCGTTAAAACACTTTTAAATTGAAAAATAAGCTTAATATGTGATCATTCATAAACTCCTTCAAAAATCGATATTTTGGCCCAAATCCTTGAGGAAACTAAAATCGTCTATAACTTAGTTAAAACACGTTTAAATTGAAAAATAAGCTCAATTTGTGATCACTCATATAATCCTTAAAAAATCGTTATTTCGCCACAAATCCTTGAAGAAACTAAAATCGACTATAACTTCGTTAAAACACGTTTAAATTGCAAAATAAGCTAATTTGTGATCATTCATAAACTCCTTCAAAAATCAGTATTTTGGCCCAAATCCTTGAGGAAACTAAAATCGGCTATAACTTCGTTAAAACACGTTTAAATTGAAAAATAAGTTTAATTTGTGATCACTAATATAATCCTTCAAAAATCGATGTTTCGGTCGAAATCCTTGAAGAAACTAAAATCGTCTATAACTTCTTTAGAACACGTTTAAATTGAAAAATAAGCTTAATTTGTGATCATTCATAAACTCCTTCAAATATCGATATTTTGATCCAAATCCTTGAGAAAACTAAAATCGACTATAACTTCGTTAAAACACTTTTAAATTGAAAAATAAGCTTAATATGTGATCATTCATAAACTCCTTCAAAAATCGATATTTTGGTGCAAATCATTGAGGGAACTAAAATCGTCTATAACTTCGTTAAAACACGTTTAAATTGAAAAATAAGCTTAATTTGTGATCACTCATATAATCCTTCAAAAATCGATATTTTGGCCCAAATCCTTGAAGAAACTAAAATCATCTATAACTATGTTAAAACACGTTTAAATGGGAAAATAAGCTTCATTTGTGATCACACATATACTCCTTAAAAATCGATATTTTGGTCGAAATCCTTGAAGAAACTAAAATCGTCTATAACTTCGTTAAAACACGTTTAAATTGAAAAATAAGCTTAATTTGTGATCACTCATATAATCCAGCAAAAATCGATATTTTGGCCCAAATCCTAGAGAAAATTAAAATCGATTATAACTTCGTTAAAACACGTTTAAATAGAAAAATAAGCTTAATTTGTGATCACTCATATAATCCTTCAAAAATCGATATTTTGGTCCAACTCCTTGAGGAAACTAAAATCGTCTATAACTTCGTTAAAACACGTTTAAATTGAAAAATAAGCTTAATTTGTGATCACTCATATAATCCTTCAAAAATCGATATTTTGGCCCAAATCCTTGAAGAAACTAAAATCGTCTATAACTACGTTAAAACACGTTTAAATGGGAAAATAAGCTTCATTTGTGATCACACATATACTCCTTAAAAAATCGATGTTTTGGTCGAAATCCTTGAAGAAACTAAAATCGTCTATAACTTCGTTAAAACACGTTTAAAAAAATAAGCTTAATTTGTGATCAGTCATATAATCCTTCAAAAATCGATACTTTGGCCCAAAATCTAGAGGAAACTAAAAGACGTTTAAATTGAAAAATAAGCTTAATTTGTGATCACTCATATAATCCATCAAAAATCGTTGGATGAAATCCTTGAAGAAATTAAAATCGTCTATAACTTCTTTTAACACGTTTAAATTGAAAAATAAGCTTAATTTGTGATCACTCATATAATCCTTCAAAAATCGATATTTCGGCCCAAAACCTTGAAGAAACTAAAATCGTCTATAACTTCGTTATAACACATTTAAATTGAAAAATAAGCTTAATTTTTGATCACTCATATAATTCATCAAAAATCAATACTTTGGCCAAAATCCTAGAGGAAACTAATATAAGCTTAATTTGTGATCACTCAAATAATCTTTCAAAAATCGATGTTTTGGACCAAATCCTTGAGAAAACTAAAATCGTCTATAACTTCGTTAAAACACGTTTAAATTGAGAAATAAGCTTAATTTGTGATCACTCATATAATCCTTCAAAAATCGATATTTTGGTCCAAATCCTCGAGGAAACTAAAATCGTCTGTAACTTCGTTAAAACTCGTATAAATTGAAAAATAAGCTTAATTTGTGATCACTCATATTCTCCTTCAAAAATCGGTATTTAGATCGAAATCTTCGAAATAACTTATATTGTCTTTAACTTCATTTAAAATACGTTTATATTAAAAAATCTATCAATTGGATCAAAAATCTGTATTATATTCTAACTAAATCTTATAGAAAATTTTGAATAATTATCTTTATTTCCCATCCATTAAAAGGGAAACCGTTCAAATACTTTGGAAATAATTACATTTATTCATGTAAAAACAATTTGTATGTAATTAAAACTCAAGAAGCCCTACAAATTAAACCATAAAGACACATGCTCATCAATCATTGTATCCTTTTGCGATATGAGTATAAAAGCTCTCAGGAAATCATCAATTGACATCAGAAATCAACATGAACTCAATCAGCATCATTGTACCAACCATTTTTGTGCTCTTGCTCTTGGCCTGTGTCGAATGTCAATTGACATTTTCACCCGATTGGGGTAAGAGATCGGTGGGTGGTGGTTCTGGCTCGAATACTGGTGCCTTTTTTGATACACAACCTGGTAACTGTAAAACATCCAATGAAATGCTATTGGAAATCTTTCGTTTTGTGCAGGTGAGTTGTTTTTCTTTCCAATGCATTTTCCTATTTTCTATTTCTCATTAAATCTCTTTCCAGAATGAGGCCCAATTATTTTTGGATTGTAAACATCGGGAATAATTCTTTTGAATTTCATTATAACCAAATGCTTTCCAATATTTTATAAGGTTTCATTCATTATATACATATATAAACTATAACATTTGTATTGTTTTATGTTTAGTGAAATATTAGAAAAAAAGAAATCGAAAAATATAACGAAAGGGGTAGTCGGCATATGTTTTAGAGGTTCTTTAGAAAATTATTGTAATTAATTTATTGTATTATATCTATATGTACAATATATATTGTATGAATAATAATAATAATATATCTAAATAAAAATTAATGTTAATTGCAGTTTGAAAAAAATATATATAATTGCAGTTTTATTATTTTGACTTTATTCAAACTTTTCGAGAAGGGTTCAATGTCAATGTGACAAAATTTGAAATTAACTACTCAACAGTTTCAGTTTAAACTGTGTTTTTTTAACTATAATCATTCAAATTATTATTTTAAACATTCTTTTTAAATTTTCACCAAAATTTCATTTTCACTATAATCTGCCTACAATTTTTTGTTCAATTTTAAATTTTCAATAAGATTTTTACTACATATTCCATATATACTACAATTATAAATATACTTTTTTTTATTTATTAACACTTACTCATTTTATAATTCAATTATTAAAATATAAATTGTAACAATTAAACGATTTAAATGCTATGTTAGATTTTTCACAACAATTTTAGTTTTTCAATGTTTTAATTTAGTGGCAAATGTTTGTTTAGCAGTTTAGTATTGATTTGGTTTTCAATTAAGCTTCAGAGCAGTTGAAAATTGTCCGTTTAAATCGAGAAATGTTAAAATATTTATTTTTACAATTCTATACATTAATATTATTAACACTACAATTTCATTTAATAAAAAGTAAGTTTGAATATTTATATTATTTAAAATTTATATAAAAAAGGAAGTTGTTAAGAAATATCTGACGGATGAAGTAAAAATGATAAAAGTATTACATCAAAAGTAGCAAAATAACAATATAATAATAATCACTGTAAGAATTGTTTATTTAAAGGAACTAAAACTAAATTAGAATTGAAGTAGAACAGAACCAGAACAGAACCAAAAACTGAACCAGAACAGAACTAGAACTGAACTAGAACAGAACTAGAACAGAACTAGAACAGAACTAGAACAGAACTAGAACAGAACTAGAACCGAACTAGAACAGAACTAGAACAGAACTAGAACTGAACTAGAACAGAACTAGAACAGAACTAGAACAGAACTAGAACAGAACTAGAACAGAACTAGAACAGAACTAGAACAGAACTAGAACAGAACTAGAACAGAACTAGAACAGAACTGAACTAGAACAGAACTAGAACAGAACTAAAACAAAGCTACAACAAAACTAGAACAGGATTAGAACTGAACTCCAATCTCTTGTTAATTTACGCTTAAAACTAAAAATTCCCCATATTTAAAATAAGCTCAATTAAATGGTCTCGCTATTTAAACAAATAAAATAAAAGTGTAAAATATGTAACAAAACTCTAAATAAACTAAACAACAAAATTTAATATAGTCCAGTGATCTACGAAAAGCTACAAACAATGACCAAATGCATTAAATTCAATTCAGTATAAGTTTGAACTCTCACAACAACGCTTAAATATGCAGAACGAGTAAATTTTTAAATTTTAATTATGTTATATAATGATTTGTGTTTAAAAGTATTGTTTTTGCCTTTGCTCCAACAATTGACAAGTTTAAAGGGTTTATGTCCCTATTATCCGTATGGATATTTTCCTATAATACCTGTACCATCATCATTCATAATCAATACTACAAATATTGTACCTTTACCGACTGCTGTAATACCCACATTGCCAGCTTGTCCCTTAATACCTTTAGTTTGTTTAGCCGGCGGCCAAAGACCTATAGCCTATTGCCCGTGTATAGATCCCCGGCAACAATTTAGTCAAAATACAGCAGGAGCTCAGTTAAATTTATATAACTGGGCTTCTACTAATCAAGGACCCTCGGTGGATATCATGATATTTTCGAAATTATTTAAAGCGAAAAACAGAAAACTGAATTGAAATTATTTTTAAAATGTATTTACAACTTATATCGCTAATGACCCTTTTAATGTCCGATCCGAAACAGGATTTAACTTTAAAGAATGTGGAAACTTTACACAAAATTAAAAGTGTTACGGGTGTGTTTAGAGTTTTTTTTGGAGTAATGTTGGTCTTGTTATTTATTTGTAGTTGTCTTTACAGCCCAAGATTGTGTGGATTCTCGTTTGCGAGCTGGAAAGTGTATAACTTTAGCTAAATGTCCCGATATGATAGAGGAGTTTTATGATGAGGCTCGTGTTACTTCGTATGGCATAGATTTTCAAACTTTTGTTAGTAATTCTATATGTGGTTTTGATGGGGTGAATTTTTTGGTAAGTATTCAAAGTTTTTGAAATGTAAATTTAACACAAAAAACTATAATCTATTCTTTAAAAGATCTGCTGTGGAACACGCCCTTTTTATCCCATAAATATGACTAAACCGCCACCAGTTCAAATACAAATTCCTCCTACGATATTTGGAACGACAAGAAGACCTTCTCAACCATTATATCAAACTACTCCGTTTTTGTTTGCCCCCTTAAGAACAACTGCATCTCCAATCACAGCCACTAATTCCAATATGCCTCCAGTTATTTATCCATCGTCCGATTTAAATAATACTCCGCCACCAAACAAAATGCCGCCCACTGCAGCGAGTACTATCAGTAAAGCTACCACCATCGACATGGGAGTTATTATATTTCAACCCACTCCACAATCACCATCTGGTGGTCCAGTTATACAACCTATGCCAAATCAAGATTCAACACAGAATACTCTTATATCAGAGCCAAATCAGTATCCACCTGTAATGCCCTCACCATCTCCTACTTGTGGAGTGAGTAGGGGCACTATTAACCGGGTTGTGGGCGGTTATGAGACTAAGAAAGGTAATTTTTATGTGATGTACAGAGTCACAATGTTCCTGGACTTACCGACACTATTTTGAAATATAAATTAACTAAATTTTTAATATTTTTTTAAAGGCAATTATCCCTGGATGGCGGCATTGGGCTATCGCGATGAATACGATCCTAGTTCGTTGAAATTTTTATGTGGCGGCAGTTTAATTTCTTCGAAATATGTCATAACGTCGGCTCATTGTATTAACAATAATTTAATGTTAGTACGTTTGGGAGCCCATGATCTTTCAAATCCGGAAGAATTAGAAGCCAGAAATTATCGAATAAAACGTACGGTAATACATGAAAAGTTTGATTTGAAAAGTATAACAAATGATTTGGCCTTAATTGAAATGAGTGAGACAGTTATAATGACAGGTGAGTTTAAATTTTAATTTCTGCAGTACTAAAGGGAATTTAATCAAAATCTAATCTTCTTATTTAAGACTTTATTGCCACGATTTGTCTGCCAGAAGGACCACAATTTTTAACCCAAGAATTTGTGGGCATGAATCCTTTTGTAGCCGGTTGGGGTGCTATGAAACATCAATCCCCCACCTCTAATGTTTTAAGAGACGTTCAAGTTCCCATTATAGATCGAAAAGTGTGTGAACACAGTTATCGCACGGTTTTTAGTTTTGTCAAATTTAGCGAACAAGTAAACTATATTGATACTTTTTACGAATTATATATACTAATCTATACTATTATAGCTAATCTGTGCCGGTAACTCTAACGTGGATGCTTGTCAGGGAGACTCGGGTGGTCCTCTGATGTTGCCTCAGGTTAGTACATTAAGTTTTGTTTATTTGCTTTTATTTTCATAAAATTTATATTTAATTTCAGATGTCGGGATCTTCATATTATTATTATTATTTACTTGGTGTTGTTTCATTTGGTTACGAATGTGCCCGCACTGGTTTTCCTGGAGTTTATACTAGAGTTGCCGCCTATATGCCTTGGATTAAGAGTAATATGATATAATAATTTAAGTTTTTTTTTTGTTTTTGAAAAATATACATATTTTTATTTATAAAAACACGAAAAATTATGAAACTTTTAAAATCTTTATTATTTTTTTAGAAGCTTAGAATTTAAAGTTATTTATTCATCGAGCAAAGAATAAAACCAGAACTGAACTAGAACTACAACTGAACTAGAACTGAACTAGAACTGAACTAGAACTGAACTAGAACTGAACTAGAACTGAACTAGAACTGAACTAGAACTGAACTAGAACTGAATTAGAACTGAACTAGAACTGAACTAGAACTGAACTAGAACTAAACTAGAACTGAACTGAACTAGAACTGAACTAGAACTGAACTAGAACTGAACTAGAACTGAACTAGAACTGGAACTGAACTGGAACTGAACAACGCCACTTTACAAATCAGTTATCGATATACATAAGTATTTTAACAGGTGTTTTGTATTTTGTGTTTATATCTTAAGTGAGTTTATCTGTAAAGTCCCAATTGCACACGTTAATGTGAGCCAATATAAGTAAACACATGTGAAGTTGCTTATTATTGTTTCGCATTAATCTTTGCAAATATTACATTTTACATATAAATTTTATAAAGTGATTGAAAAAAAATATCAAAAAGCACCTTGTAAAGTTAAATTACATAGAAAACCACAAACTTTGTAATACTACCTCACACATAAACAATTACTGAAGGGTTTTTAAACAGTCGCTCATGATCTACATAATTTAAACAACTTACGAACATAAAATATTTAAATTTAAAAAAAAATGTTTCAAATCATGTTCCAAACATTGATCATTACATGTGACATTTTACTGTTTTGAATTTACTTAAATACTTGCCAACATACATTTGTATGTACATACATATGTATGTATGTACATATGTATATACGAATTTTGAATGTATACAGCAAGTACTTTGTATACTTGTATGTAAATAGTGGTTGTAAACTATTTTTGATCGTGCTTTTTGAACTTTTTTCCATTATTAGTTGGCGTATATTTTGTTTTACGTACAACAAATAATTTTCAAATATATTTTAATTGTAATTTAAGCCGCTCCAGTTAAATCACTTATTCATTCATTCGCTCACAAAATAAAACCAAAATAGCAAAAATAAAAACTACACATACCAACCGAAAATGGTAAAATAATAAAAATGAAAAAAACTACCATGCAAATGGGTCGTCACTAGAACATTGTACGTTTTGTTGGTGACGTTTAATTTGGCTAATTTCAAACTAGTTTCACACAGTACTTTAAAGGTATTAACTGTTTCGGATAAACATGCACATATATTTGAGTTTCATTCTTCTTCAGTTCTAGTTCTGTTCTAGTTTCACTAGTTCTAGTTCTGTTCTTGTTCTGTTCTAGTCATGTTCTAGATCTGTTCTAGTTCTGTTCTAGTTCTGTTCTAGGTCTGTTCTAGTTCTCTTCTAGTTCTCTTCTAGTTCTGTTCTAGTTCTGTTCTAGGTCTGTTCTAGGTCTGTTCTAGTTCTCTTCCAGTTCTGTTCTATTCTAGTTCTGTTCAAGTTCTGTTCCAGTTCTGTTCCAGTTCTGTTCTAGTTCTGTTCTAGTTCTGTTCTAGTTCTGTTCTAGTTCTGTTCTAGTTCTGTTCTAGTTCTGTTCTAGTTCTGTTCTAGTTCTGTTCTAGTTCTGTTCTAGTTCCGCTCTAGTTCTGTTCTAGTTCTGTTCTAATTCTGCTGATACGTTGTTACTCTTTTAAACATCTGTTTTTAAACTCTCCAAAATACGATAAAACTAAGTATTTGTTGTACTTTTTGTTTTAATTTGTGCTCTTTTTTCAAATAATATTTAAAACTAAGTTGCGTATTGTTTGCACTTGACTAAATAAAAGAAAATAAATAAAACTAATATTTAATTGTACAAGTACGTCAATTAAACTACTTTTTGTTTAACTTAATTTTTCATTTCTATTATATGTTTTTATTTTTTTTTTTTTAACTATTGTTTTATTATTTTTTATTATCATCTGATACATTTGTTTGTATGTATGTGAGCAATTAATTTTATCTTATCAAAAATAATTTTGTTGTTGGCTTTTTATTATCATTTGCAGTCACAAAATATTAAAGTTTTTAACGTTTATATATACATATGTATCTTTTATACATGTGAACACTGTAATTATTTTTATGTTTTCTGTAACATTTTTTATAGATCAGTTATGATTCCCTAATTGTTGAATTTTTTTATTTAATTGTTTTTAATGGTTTTTTAAACATTATATTTAAAATTATATTTTTTAATTTTTTTTTAACTCCACACACCTGCTGTTCGCTACACTTTTAATTCAACTGCTTTATTTATTTTCAAAATAATTTTACCATCATCCATTCATTTGTTACTAGCGAAGGAAGAGTGTGAGTAATGAATTTTAATTTTTCTGCGTTGATAAGAAATTAAATTTTCTCATTTTTTACAAAAGTTAATATGTTAAAATGTTTTTAGTGCATACTTTTAGACATTAGTTTTTGAAAATTTTATTACAATTTTTAAAAATTACTGCAACATTTTCAAATCCCCAATTTCAAAGTTGTCTTAAAATATTAGTTTTCCTCTTTGAAAATACTCTAATTGTTACATCAATAGCCCAATTTTGGATCAGTTCTAGTTAAGTTAAAATTTTCTGGTTTGGTCGTATTTCAGTTCTAGTTCAGTTCTAGTTCAGTCTAGTTCAGTTCTAGTTCAGTTCTAGTTCAGTTCTAGTTCATCAATAGCCCAATTTTCGATCAGTTCTAGTTAAGTTAAAATTTTCTGGTTTGGTCGTATTTCAGTTCTAGTTTAGTTCTAGTTCAGTTCTAGTTCAGTTCTAGTTCAGTTCTAGTTCAGTTCTAGTTCAGTTCTAGTTCAGTTCTAGTTCAGTTCTAGTTCAGTTCTAGTTCAGTTCTAGTTCAGTTCTAGTTCAGTTCTAGTTCAGTTCTAGTTCAGTTCTATTTCAGTTCTAGTTCAGTTCTATTACACATCAGTTTAAATTTTTGTCCCTAAGAAATTTAACACTGGCATTTGAATATGATTTTTTTTCAGTGTATTAATGAGTGTATGTTGGGCCATAACGTTACATTCGCCTTTAAAAATTTTAAAAAACAATTTGTTATTTGTTATTGCAACTTTTACTTAATAAGAAATACTTTAATTAATTACTAGCCAGCTAAAAATAAAATAAAATAATAAAGTTGTTATTAGGAGATGGTTTCAATAAAATTATAATTCAATTATTGACTTTTAGAAAATGTCATTTGAACTTATTGTTTATATATTGTAAATCAAAATTTAAACTTAATTTTGAATTTTGAAAACTTTGTTTTCCAGAACTTTAAAAAACTCTGTGATATGCCTTAATATAGTAAATTGTGCAATAATTACTATCGTTTCGCTTTTTTCTGTTTTAATTCGAAATAATATAACAACTATACTTTATTTACCCTACTTTTATGACGTATTATATTTTTATATTTATTTAGTTTTTTTTTTTTGTTAACAACCACGGTTCATCGACAATAACGAAAGAAATGAAAATTTACAAAAAATGTATATAATAATAAATTAACTTGAATTTTATATTTCTGTATTATGTTTGTGGTCATTAACTTTGTCGTTGTTTTGGATTTGGTTGTAATAAAATTAGGGGTATTCCTAGAAGAGATTAATTATGAAATATTCAAAATAATAGAAATAGAATTCGTATGAACCCTTCCGGTTGTATTTGTGGCTATCACATAACCGTAACGCTCTGATCTTTATGATATTTTATTACATAATTATAATAAAATTCATATTAATACTAATCAAATAACTTTACTTCTGTTTTTCTTAAGTTCTGATAAAATTCTTGTTCCAATTAATCCACCAAAAATGTAGGTAATACTTAATGGGTGTGTCTTATTGAGGAAATGTTTATTTATTTATTTTTGAAAATATTACTTTTTATTTAAATTTAATTAAAAACAATAATACTGTGTGCGTTTGATTTTAATGCAAATTTAATTTTTTTGATTTTTAAAGAAATTTTTAAGATTTTTATTATAAATTATTGCAAAAAAAAAAAAATGAATATGTATCTTAAAAATCTTGTTTTGGTTGATTATTTCAAACATATATTCACAACTCCATGAGGAGATAGGTACCCATTCGTATGTATGTATTTCACGGTGAATATATCTTGTATATGGTAAATGACTGACTTACTGACTCATTCACTCCTATTGTTGTTTTTAAACAAATTGTTTTGTGTTTTATTTGTATATTTATTTTTGTTGTTGTTATTTTTAACGTATATATTTTTATAATAAAGAGGGTATTACAAATGGAGATGTTTTATATAAGTTCTAGTTAAATTCTAGTTCAGTTCTTGTTCAATTCCAGTTCAGTTCTAATTCAGTTCTAGTTCAGTTCTAGTTCAATTCTAGTTCAGTTCTAGTTCAGTTCTAGTTCAGTTCTAGTTCAGTTCTAGTTCAGTGATATTTTACTTATAGTTCAGCTATAGTTCAGTTTTAGTTCAGTTCAGTTCTAGTTCAGTTCTAGTTCAGTTCTAGTTCAGTTCTAGTTCAGTTCTAGTTCAGTTCTAGTTCAGTTCTAGTTCAGTTCTAGTTCAGTTCTAGTTCAGTTCTAGTTCAGTTCTAGTTCAGTTCTAGTTCAGTTCTAGTTCAGTTCTAGTTCAGTTCTAGTTCAGTTCTAGTTCAGTTCTAGTTCAGTTCTAGTTCAGTTCTAGTTCAGTTCTAGTTCAGTTCTAGTTCAGTTCTAGTTCAGTTCTAGTTCAGTTCTAGTTCAGTTCTAGTTCAGTTCTAGTTCAGTTCTAGTTCAGTTCTAGTTCAGTTCTAGTTCAGTTCTAGTTCAGTTCTAGTTCAGTTCTAGTTCAGTTCTAATTCAGTTCTAGTTCAGTTCTAGTTCAGTTCTAGTTCAGTTCTAGTTCAGTTCAAGTTCAGTTCTAGTTTAGTTCTAGTTCTGTTCTAGTTCAGTTCTAGTTCAGTCCTAGTTCAGTTCTAGTTCAGTCCTAGTTCAGTTCTAGTTCAGTCCTAGTTCAGTTCTAGTTCAGTTCTAGTTCAGTTCTAGTTCAGTTCTAGTTCAGATCTAGTTCAGTTCTAGTTCAGTTCTAGTTCAGTTCTAGTACAGTTCTAGTACAGTTCTAGTTTAGTTCTAGTTCAGTTCTAGTTCAGTTGTAGTTCAGTTCTAGTTCAGTTCTAGTTCAGTTTTAGTTCAGTTCTAGTTCAGTTCTAGTTCAGTTCTAGTTCAGTTCTAGAACTGAACTAGTTTCGAAAAATAAAAAACATAAAATTTGTCTACACCCTGTTTAGGAATAATATACATTTGTTTTTTATCATTGCTTTTTTACTCTGCTTGTATTTTTTTCAAATTTTTAGTTCCGACTGGAACTAAATCATTAACATCACAATCAACAGATACAAAAATAAAATAAAAAACAGACAGACGTCCTCAAAATCATGATCAACCATAGAATGAATGATTTTTTGTTGTTGAGCGTAGTTTAGTATTAAAAGTGCAGTATCCAAAGCAACATCAAACATTAAAAAAGTAAAAAAAATAACAAATAAAAATATAATAATACAACAAAAATGTAAGACAAACTAAAAATTGTAAAAATTAAATAAAAAATTTCTTTTTGGTTTTCAACGTTTGCTTTAATTTGCCGGTAACTGTTAAAGTAGTATTTTGTTCAAACGGTTTGTGTTGTAAAATAATCAACGGTGTAATAATAATTTACCAAACCATCATTCAAACATACTGACAAACACATGGTATTAGTTTATTTATTGTAAAGTGAGTTGCGTCTGCGCAATCAGCAAGTCTTCATTTCGTTGTTTATATTTTTGTTGTTTTGTTGGTTTATTGTTCATTGTGATCGTCAGTGAGTCTGGCTGTCTTTATTATTGTAAAGTTCATTAAAAACAAAAACATTGAGTTGTTATCATGTTTATTGTTGTTTCTTTTACCTTGTGTGATTTTCTTTTGTTTTTTTGTTGTGTTGTTTGATGATGAGTTTTGATTTAAAACAATTTTGGGAATTTTGTGTAAAGAAAACAAAATCAAATACATTAACAAAAATTATATGAATAATGCAATTTTATAGTGAATTTTTTGTTAGTGTTTAAAACTAATATAATATTTTAAAATAATAAGTATTAGTAAAAAAGAAGAAATGTGCGAAAAAATAGTAAAATATTTTCTACCGGATTTAATAAATTAAAATTTTAATGTTTTTAAAAAACCTTTCCCTTTTGTATCTCGTAGTCCTCTACAGAAACATTCGTCCTTGTAATAATATTAGATTCGAATGGGGTTTGTACCGACTTATTTTCGACAACGAGCTTGTGTCAGGAGCATTGAGCATTGTAAATAAAATGCTCAGTGGATTATTTTATTATATTATGTGGAACTAGTTGAGTTTATCTAGAACTAAACTATAAGTGCATTATAACTGAACTAGAACTGAACTGGAACTGAACTAGAACTGCACTAGAACTGAACTAGAACTGAACTAGAACTGAACTAGAACTGAACTAGAACTGAACTAGAACTGAACTAGAACTGAACTAAAACTGAAC
>NC_060953.1:45619259-45621337 GCF_022045245.1 Lucilia cuprina | reverse complement strand
GTTCAGTTCTAGCTCAGTTCTAGTTCAGTTCTAGTTCAGTTCTAGTTCAGTTCTAGTTCAGTTCTAGTTCAGTTCTAGTTCTAGTTCAGTTCTAGTTCAGTTCTAGTTTTGTTCTAGTTCAGTTCTAATTCAGTTCTAGTTCAGTTCTAATTCAGTTCTAGTTCAGTTCTAGTTCGGAAGAATTTCATAAATCCTTTCATAACCACAGCACATTTTAAACTAAAATTTCTTTTTTACCATTAAAATATTTGTATTTATTCAAACTTTGGATTATTAGCTGTATGAGGATCACAAATTTACAGTTTTTAGTGTAAAATTAAAAAAATCTACTGCAATAAATATATTACATAATAAATGGATTAAGTAGCACTTGGAACAAACTAACGGTAATTGTGTAAAGCATCCTCTTTGTTAAAAATATTAAACAATACAAAATAAAGTTTCAAAATCATAAATACAAATTTACAAAATACTTAAAATCATCACAAAACTTAAATACTTTTACAAATGTAATACAAAAAAAACAACAAATTGTTATAAAATATACTAAATATTTAGTTAAAATTAAGCTTCCGTTTCATCATCCTCAGCCAATTCTTCAGGTGATCTTAAGTCTATAGCAAACTTTTGACGGGTGGGTGTTATTTTGTCACTACTCTCATCACTGCCATTCTCTTTCACTTTACGTGAATAGTCTTGGAAGGCAGCAGCCAAAGCATACGTAAGTTTCCTCGCCATGGCTCGACTATCACACACAAAGGCGTGAACCTCAAAAGGATGTACACTGGTTTCATCTTTTACCACGATCATGGCAAAGACACGTGTATAGACTAGATCTTGTACACCATAGGATATCGTATCGATGGGATAACTCCAATTGTTAATGCTGGCCTTGGGTTGTAAAATTTCTATACTCACACCCTCGGTGGAAACTTTCAGCTCACAGTGGGGTAGAGTTTTATTGGGTGGTAGATTTTTGGCAGCGCCCACCATTATATCGACAGGACGTCGGGTATATTTAATGCCCCATAGACCGCGGGCCACCTCGGAGCCTATGTATTTGACCTAAAAGTTATTATGAGATGTTATTAGAAAAATCATCATGTGTGAAATTTTAATAATGAAGTTTTGATAACAATTTTTATCTCTAAACTATCAAAGTGGTTACATATTAACATTTTTAACCATATTTTTAACAAACATCCGCTTTAGTTTATTTTTTACCGGATATATTTAAAAAAAACAACGTGTGTTTCAATTTTCTCTAACAAAACCAAAAAAATAAGTTCAGTTAGCGTGACCAATGAATATAATTCTTTCTTTTAAATTAAATCGAACACATATGACAATAATAATTTGTTTGTTAATATTTTAATAATTATTTTTAGAAATGTTTAGATTTTTTACCTTAAATGTTATGGGTAAATCATCTATGTTGACTTGTGTATCTGAATCTGTGGTATTTGATGCCATAATTTCTCTTTTTTCACTTGAATTTTCTTTTATTCTATTGGTCTGTAGTCGTTAGAAGTTGTAAGAAGTGTAATGAAGGTTATTAGTTTTTTTAATTTTCAGCTTTGTAGTTGTTGTTTAAACATTGGGATGTTGTTTTCACGATGATTACGTGTGGAAAACTAAAGAAAAAAATAAAGAGAAATTTTAATTAATTTAAAAGTTTATCTGAAATTTTGAAATATAAAATCACTTATAATTAAGGGTTCAAAACTTTCTATCGAACTAGTAGATTAGTTACATAACATATATATATGTTTCCTATCGGATGTAAGAAAATACAATTCGTTAATTAATGGAAAGTAGTCAGCTCAGGTGATGGTTACAGTAAATCGGTTACGTCACTAACTTCTAAATCTTATTTATTTCTAGTTCAATCTGAATAAACTTTTAAATGTAAAAGAAATATAGTTCAATTCTAGTTCAGTTTTAGTTCAGTTCTAGTTCTGTTCTAGTTTAATTCTAGTTCAGTTCTAGTTCAGTTCTAGTTCAATTCTAGTTCAGTTCTAGTTCAGTTCTAGTTCAATTCTAGTTCAGTTCTAGTTCAGTTCTAGTTCAGTTCTAGT
>NC_060953.1:45525854-45619159 GCF_022045245.1 Lucilia cuprina | reverse complement strand
TGAACTAGAACTGAACTAGAACTGAACTAGAACTGAACTAGAACTGAACTAGAACTGAACTAGAACTGAACTAGAACTGAACTGAACTAGAACTGAACTAGAACTGAGCTAGAACTGAACTAGAACTGAAGTAGAACTGAATTAACAAGAAGGATGTCGATGTTTTGTGGCTTCATGTTTAGCAAAGCCACAATAGAGCTAATAAATGAATAAGTTTAATATTGTCAGCAGGTTAACTTCTTTTTGGTATTTTTCATACATTTAAAAGATATGTAAATTTAAAATTTTTAAAAAATTAATATAAGAAATTAGTAGTAAATTTAATATTGACTTACCCAAATTTTTTATTTTTTTTTTGGAAAAACACAATAACATTTTCAAAATAACAATTTAATATTTATAAATTTCTATAAACAGGCCATATTTTTATCTTTTTTATTTTTCTATATTTTTCTAATACATGTTACTTTTTTTGTATTGATTTCCACTTTGATTTTAAATTATATTTTTATTTCAATTCGAAACCGCTTTAATTTAATATTTTTAACAAAATTTATTTTTTTAATTTTTTACAGTTTGTCTATAGTCTAGTCTATAGTCTAGTTTATAGTATAGTTTAGTCTAAAGTATAGTCTATAATTTATTCTATACTTAAGTTTATAGTTTAGTCCAGACTACAGTCTAGTCTATAGTCGAAAGACTAGTCAATAGATTAGTGTAAAGACTGGACATGTCTTTTGTCTAGTTCAGTACTTAAAAGATTAAATAATATTAATTTTGCTATAAGTTAGTATTTATGTATTTCCAAAATTTCAATTTTCCATGTCTGCCGCACACAATCCTAAACAATAACAAAACACTTAATTTTTAGTTTTAACAACAACAACAATAATAACGAATGCAAACAGAAGCAACATGTGTAAATTAGTTGGCCAAATGTTTTTTCGTATAATTTCATTATTTCTTTATCAATTTTCTTCAAACCAATTGCAAAATATTATTAAAATCTTATTAAATTACACTTTTATCAACTTTTAATAGCACTTTAATAATTAATTATTTTAATTATATTAATTTAATACGATACCACACTAAACGAACTGATTGCAAAAGCCGACTTTTAAAAACTAAAAAGGAAATGTCAAACAATTGCAATTTTTATGAGAATAGATTGGTGATGCCATATTTCAATCATATTTAAGTAAAGCGAATATAAAGCGTTATTAATAATAAAGCAAATACAACAACCTTCAGCAACGTATATGGTTAGTTATATATGGGTACAGATATGTCCACTAATTTAAAAAAAGTTTCTTTAAATTAATTGTAAAACATTATTAATAATGGATAATAAAATAGCTTTTTAAAGCTGAAAATAAGTGCAAAACAAATGTAATTTAAATGATATGTAAATATAGTAGAAGTGCTACCATATTTTATAGGTGGCCAATAGGTGGTTGTATTCGATAAAATTGGTAGTTGTCAATAGCTTGGGCTAAAACCTTTTGCATTTACTTTCAAAAGTAATATGTTAATATGGCATCACCAATTCTCTTTGATGATTGCACTTGTTTGACATTTCTCTTTTAGTTATTAAACGCCGGCTTTTGTAATCAGATCGTTTAAGAGTAGTGTCGTATTAAATTAATAAAAATTCTCATAAAAAGTGTTTAAAGTGCAATAAAAAGTTGTTAAAAGTGTTATTTAATAAGTTCTTAATAATAATTTGCAATTTATTTCAAGAAAATTGATAAAGAAATAGTGGAAATACACGAGCAAACATTTGGCCAGCAGCCGGTAGCTAGCCAAATAGTTTTCACATATTGCTTTTATTTGCATTCGTTGTTGTTGCGAAAATGGAGCTCGGGTTTTTTGTTATTGTTTGTGATGGTGTGGAAAAAGTGAATGCGTTTTGTTAGTGTTTGTTGGTAAATGTTGCGGGTTTGTAGAAATGTAAATATATTAATAAAAGATGCAGATAAATAATAAAAATCAGTTTGATTGAAAAAATATTAAATAAAAATCTAATTAATAATTGGTTTGTCTATTCAAATAAA
Source organism: Lucilia cuprina (assembly GCF_022045245.1). Lineage (NCBI taxonomy): Eukaryota > Metazoa > Arthropoda > Insecta > Diptera > Calliphoridae > Lucilia > Lucilia cuprina. Next base: position 45,617,102 of record NC_060953.1, on the reverse strand, counting down.
AAAGAATAAAATTAAAATCTGCTAATATGGCCTGTTTTTTTTAAATAAGTTAATATTAAAGTGTTTATTAAAAAAATATTTTTTTAAAGAAAATTAAAGAAATTGAAAAGCAAATTTAAAAAGCTGTTTTAAAAAATTACGATATTAAATATTTGTTTTAAAATTTCATTGTGATTGACAAGAAAATTGAAGAATAAATAAGCAGTTGAGTTTTGGTAAGTAACAAATAATATATTTATGTATGTATTTTAGTTTAATCTATAATTTATTATATAGTATAATATATAGTCTATAGTCTAGTCTAAAGTTAAGTCTATAGTCAAGTCTATAGTCAAGTCTATAGTCTAGCCTATAGTCTAGTCTATAGTCTAGTCTATAGTCTAGTCTATAGTCTAGTCTATAGTCTAGTCTATAGTCTAGTCTATAGTCTAGTCTATAGTCTAGTCTATAGTCTAGTCTATAGTCTAGTCTATAGTCTAGTCTATAGTCTAGTCTATAGTCTAGTCTATAGTCTAGTTTATAGTCCAGTCTATAGTCCAGTCTATAGTCTAGTCTATAGTCTAGTCTATGGTCTAGTTTATAGTCCAGTCTATAGTCCAGTCTATAGTCTAGTCTATAGTCTAGTCTATGGTCTAGTTTAGTACTTTAAAGTATTTCCAAAATATTTGTTGTTCCATGCCTGCCTAACAAAATCCTAAGAAATAACAAAAATAAAAAAATCACGCTTTGTTAGTAACAACAGCAATAATAACGAATGTAAATAGAAACATGTGAAAATTATTTGGCCAGCCACCGGTTGTTGACCAAATATTTTCTATAGTCTAGTCTATTTTCATTTTTTCATTAACAATTTTCCTTAAACCATAATACTTTTATTAATTTTTATAGCACTTTGTACATTAAATATTAAAATTATATAATGACTTAAAAGGAAATGTCAAACGAGTGCAATTTTTAAGAGAATAGATTAGTGATGCCATATTGCAATATCATGTTGAAAACGAATATAAGTGGTTATTAATAACAATTAAGCAAATACAACAACCTTCAGCAAAGTGTGTTATTTGGTTAGTCAAATAATGACGCAGATTTGTTCACTAATTTGGTATAAATTTTCTTTAAACGCCTAAAGTGTATGACAAACAACACCACATTTTCTATACATTTCCAATAGGTGATTGTATATAATAGTTTGAGCTAAAACCTTTTACATTTACTTTGAAAAGTAATATGTCAATATGGCAACACTAACTCTCTTTGATGATTGCACTTGTTTGACATTTCTCTTTTAGTTATTAAATGCCGGCTTTTGCAATCAGATCGTTTAATAGTAGTGTCGTAATAAATTAATAAAAATTGTAGTAAATAGTGTTTAAAGTGCATTAAAAAGTTGTTAAAAGTGTTATTTAATAAGTTTTTAATAATAATTTGGCAATTTGTTTGATGAAAATTGATAAAGAAATAGTGGAAATACACGAGCAAACATTTGGCCAGCCGGTAGCTTGCCAAATAGTTTTCACATGTTGCTTTTATTTGCAGTCGTTGTTGTTGCGAATATGGAGCTCGGGTTTTTTTGTTATTGTTTGTGATGGTGTGAAAAATGTGAATGCTTTTTATTAGTGTTTTTTGTAAATGTTGTGTGCTTGAAGAAATGCAAATATAAATATAGAAGAAGCAGATAAATAGTAAAAATTAGTTTGATTAAGAAAATATGAAATAAAAATAAAATAAAAAATTGATTTGTTTATTAAAATTAGAAAGAATAAAATTAAATTAAAATCTGCTAATATGGCCTGTTTTTTGAATTAGTTATGTATGAAAGTGTTTATTAAAAAAATAATTAAAAATATAAAGAAATAGAAAAGCAAATTAAAATAGCAGATTAGTTTCAAAATATCTATATTTATTTAAATCTGCATTTAAGGCCTGTTTTAAGAAATCAAAAAATTTAATTTTAATTTTAAAATTTGTTTGCGATTGTCAAGAATATGGAAGAAAAAAAGCCGTTGTGTTTTAGTAAGTAATAAAATTTTATACACATGTACATATATAAAAATATGAATGTAGGCATGAAGAATTCGGTACATTTTGATATTCTAATCTATCATTTACTACATAGTCTTGGTTATACTTTAGTCTATAGTATGGTCTATAGTCTAGTTTATAGTCCATAGTCTAGTCTATCGTCTATTCTATAGTCTAGTCTATCGTCTATTCTATAGTCTAGTCTATAGTCTAGTCTATAGTCTAGTCTATAGTCTAGTCTATAGTCTAGTCTATAGTCTAGTCTATAGTCTAGTCTATAGTCTAGTCTATAGTATAGTCTATAGTCTAGTCTATAGTCTAGTCTATAGTCTAGTCTATAGTCTAGTCTATAGTCTAGTCCATAGTCTAGTCCATAGTCTAGTCTATAGTCTACTCTATTGTCTAGTCTATAGTCTAGTCTATAGTCAGGTCTATAGTTTTTAGTGGAGTTTATGGTCTATTCTGTAGCTTATTCTATTGTCTAGTTTATAGTCTACTCCATAGTTTAGTTTGTAGTTTAGATTAACGTCTATAGTCTAGTCTATGGTTTAGTCTAGTCTATACTTTAGTCTATAGTCTAGTCTATAGGTTAGTCTATAGTCTAGTCAATATTCTGGTCGATAGTCTAATTTGAGTTTAGTTTATAGTTTCATCTATAGTCTAGTCACTACTGTAGTCTGCACTATAATCTCTACTATAGTCCGGATTATCAATAAACTCACTAATCTTCGATTATCTTATACCAAACACAATTCGGAAAAATATTGTAAAATTTGTTAAATTATTTGTTAAATTATTTAAATTTAAAGTCTTTTAGAAATGGATGTAGTATAAATGTTGGTTTTAGGAAGACCCAGAAACAATAATTTACTAAGAAATGTTTCCCAATTTTGCAATATATTTTCGTAACTTCCGCCGTTTTTTATAAAAATTGAAAAGTTTACATTAAAATCGTAAAACCTTTCCCCTCACTTTCGGCAAGAATTGTAAAATTTTACTTGAAGATTTAATTTATTTACATTAATCGTCCTTAATATGAATGTTAATTTTTCGATTACACACATTCATACTTAAGCACGATTAATGTTCATAAATTTATTTCCAAACATACATATGCATAACACACAAAATACACTTAATTTATTTTTTTTTGTTTTAATTTAAAATTTTTATTTAAATAAAATCGATATACAAATTACAATTTCATTTTTATTTTTTATTTCGCAAAACAAATAACAAAACAAAAATTCGAAATAATTAAGCCATTCTATAAAATTCGTATAAAACAGCCGTATAAAAATCTAAATTAAATTCTACATTACAAGAAATCACATCCTTGTATACAGGATGTTTATCTTTTTTTGTTTTTTTTTTGTTTTAAATTTTTAAGAAAATAATTATAATTTATAAAGTTATAGATAAAGGTAAATAAAAACAATGATCTCACTCATTGATTTATCCTTAAAAAACACATGCAATTAAATAAAGAGGAAAACGTTAAATAGTAATAGAGAGATAGAGAAAAAGACAGAGTAGAGTTGATAAAGAGAGTCACGAAACGCAGAGTAAGAAGAATATGTAAAAAATCTAAAATAATAAGATTTTGGGCGGGTTAAATGGCTCAGATACGAAGACACAATCTCTCAATGTTCGAGAGAGATTGTTGAAGTAACAGAAGATTTAGCTGGAGTCAGCTTTGAAAAGGAAACGACGTTTACGGGGGTCTAATTTTGGAGTTAACATACTGCGAGATCTATAGTAGCGACTTGATTTTTCTTGAACATCAGCATCGGCGACATCGGTTGATTCACTGTTAACAGCCTGTTCAAGATCTTCAGTTTGGACTCCAGCATCTACTTTAGCGGGTTGGATGAAGCGTTGGTAAATGGGCATAACAATTTCCTCTTCAGATTGGCTAGCTTGTTGTTGTGGTTCTTCATCCTCTTGAGCTGACATTTGTTGTTCTTCTTCTACTTTCTCTTCAGCGGCTTTATCTTCTTGGGGTCCACCGATGACTTGTTCCAATTGCATGGGAGTTTCCATTTCATTTTTGGGCATATGATCTAAACGTTCCTTAACTAATTCTACAATATCATCAATGCTCAAAGGTTTGTAACCACCCATGACCATAGCGGGAGCTTCTTCTGCTACTTTCTCTTCAGTACTGGAAGTCAATTCCATGGGTTCAACATCACTTTCATAAGAGAAAGGTTTGTGCATAGGAACTTCTTCTACAGGAGTGTTGATAACTTGGACGGGAATATGTTGCATTTCTAAAGGCATATTCATGGTTTCAACAGGAGCTTCTTCGGATTTTTGTGACTCTTCCATATATTCAGCACTTTGGGTTTCCAAAGATTTTAAAGCATTGAATTCATTGGCTTCGCTAATTTCTTTAGCTACTACTTCGTTTTCCTGTTTAGGTTCCTCATCTTCATTAGTATCTTGCGTTTCTTCGGCATTGTTTTCCACAGAATCGGCAAGAGGTTCGGTAATTTCAGGTTGAGTTTCCTCTTCGACTTCATGGGTCTTCCCTTCCTCTACAACCTTTTCGGCTTCTTCTTGGTTTACTTCATTGCTTTCTACCTTTTCAACTTCTTGTACTTCTGCAGCGTTTTCCTGAGATTGCTCTTGTTCAGCTACTTCATCAACATGATGTTCCATATGCATGCCAGGTGTCTCATTGGTGAAGTCGTTCTTTCTCAAAGTGTTGATAAAATCGACAATCAATTGTTCAGCTTCATGAGCCATAACAGGATCGACTGGTTTAAAACCACCAATAGATTGTTTGTTGGCATCCATATCTTCGTACATTTGTTGAACCATAGCATCGGGATGGCTCATTTCTTCAGTAGCTGGCATGGATTCGGGAGCTTCAGCGGGCTTTTCAGATTCCATTTCTTCAATAGTTTGAACTGGTGCTACATTGGCGCCTTCTTCAGAGTTTTCTTCGAAAATTGCAGGTTCAGCTACATTATCAGATTTAACCACAACAGTTTCTTCAGAGGCAGGGAATTCAGGGACTACATTTACTTCTTCTTCAACAGGCTTAGCTTCTTCTACGGTTTCAGTTTCTTCAACATTTTGTTGTTCTTTTTCCACTGGGGCAACAACCTCGACTGGTTGAGGTTCTTCAACAGCTAAAGTTTCTTCGGCGGCAGCGGCTTCTTCAGCTTCTTGAGTTTGTTCAGCAACAATTGATTCATTGTCTTGAGATTGTTCTACGCTTTGAGCTTCTTCTGCGTTTTCCGTTTCTTTCAGTGGCTGGACTTCTTCTTCAGCCATTGGCATTTCTTCTATTTTTTGGGTTTCTTCAGCAGATTGAGTTTCTGCGGCTACTTGAGATTCTTCAACAGCTTCAGGTGCTGGTACTTCATCAGCAGCTTGAACTTCTTCGGCAACTTGAGTTTCTTCTGAGTTTTGGTTTTCTTCAGCGGAGGTTCTCAGACTTTGGTTTACTTCTGGGGTTTCCTCTTCGGCAGTTTGTGTTTCCTCAGCAGCCTGAGTTTCTTCAGCGGTTTGGGTTTCTTCAGCAGCTTGAGTTTCTTCGGCAGTTTTGACTATTTCAGCGGTTTGGGTTTCTTCAGCAGCTTGAGTTTCTTCAGGTTGTTGGACTTCTTCAGAAGCTTGAGTTTCCTCAGCGGGTTGAGTTTCTTCAGCAGTTTGAGTTTCTTCAGCGACTTGAGGTTCTTCAGCAGCTTGATATTCTTCTGGAACTTGATTTTCTTCATTAGCTTGAGTTTCTTCAGCGGTTTGGGTTTCTTCAGCAGCTTGAGTTTCTTCGGCGGTTTTGAAATCTTCAGCGGTTTGGGTTTCTTCAGCAGATTGGGTTTCCTCAGCTGGTTGAGCTTCCTCAACGGTTTGTACTTTATCAACGACTTGAGTTTCTACAGCAGGTTGGGCTTCCTCGACAGCTTGAACCTCTTTAACGACTTGAGGTTCTTCAGCAGCTTGTGCTTCTTCTGAAGCTTGAGTTTCTTCGGCAGTGGGTTCCTCATCAGCAACTTGGGTTTCTTCAGCAACTTGGGATTCTTCGCTATTTTGAGTTGCTTCGGCAGATGTTCTTAGAGTTTGATGAACTTCAGGTGTTTCCTCGGCAACTTGTGTTTCTTGAACAGTTTCATCAGCGTTTTGAGTTTCCTCGGCAGCTTGCGTTTCTACGGCATTTTGGGATTCTTCTTCAGGTGTTTGCATTTCTTCGGCAGTTTGGACTTCTTCTTCAGCGGTTTGAGTTTCTTCAGCATTTTGTGCTTCTTCCATAACTTCTGATTTTTCGGGATATTCAGCTTCTTCCACACTTACAGCAGGCATAACAGCTTCGTTCTTGCTCTCTTCTTCTTCGGCAGTGGGAGTTTCTACAACTTCAGAGATAACAGCAGGAATTTCTTCGAAAGCCTCTAAAACTTGTACAGGTTCTGAGATCTTCTCTGGTTCCGCAACAGCAGCAGCTGTTTCCATTTCATTAACTTCTTCTGGTTTTACAAAGACATGATTGGTTTCTGAGGCTTCGATTTCACTATCGGCCACTTGAGTTTCAGTATTGGTGTTTGACACATCAGATTCCATGTTAGAAAAGTTCTGTTGTTCAGCTTCAATTTTTACCTCTTCTTCTTCTTGTTGTTGTTCCTGTTCCGCGGGTTTCTTGTTGAACATAGTGGGACGTTTTCTTTTTTGATTAAACAATTCAGTTCTGGTACCAATTACGCTTTCAGTTTTAGTGTTTTGCATTTTATCTTTGAATGTATTTGACATAACAGGAACAGGACGTCTGCTAGAGAATTTTTGTACTAAAGGCTTGATTTCTTCCTCGGCAAAAGGTTGGACAGCTTCATTGACATCTTCGGCGGCTTGTACAGCAGGAGTTTCAGACATTTGTGGTTGAGCTTGAGGCATTTTACGCAGGGGATAGCTAGAGACCGGTTTCTTTTGTGTAGCATAGGAAACGGAGGGTTTTCTACGCAAAGGCTTTTGTACTTTCACGGGCTTAAATTGACCAATGGGTTCTTCTTGCACCATAGGTTTTGAGGCTTCAGGCTCTACCTCAGCTTCCACAATAGTTTCATTGCTTTCAGCATTCTCATTGACAGCTTCATTAGTGGTTTCCTTTTCAGATTCCACCATACCAAAGTTACGATTCAATTCGTAATATTGATAGGATTCTTCACAAGTTATAGCCATATCATCGGGACGCATGCAAGTAAATGAATCCTAAGATTTTGAAATGGACGTAGAATAGAAAGTATAAATTGTTTTTTTTTTGGGCGTAGTTTATAGCGAATAGTTTACCTGACTGAAAATAGTTTCTTCGGGACAAATGAAACTCCAACGGAAGGTATTCTCCTTACCATCGGCATAAGTAACTGGCAAGCATACATGGAAGATTTGACAATCATTATCCACATCAGCATAATAACCATAAGTCTTATTTTCACATGAAAATCCATCAGTTATATCAGCTCTAATGGATGTGGCATTACTTGGCAAAGTTAATGTAGACATGATCATCATTTCATTGGGATCTACATTGGCGGCTGGTTCTTCGGCTTCTGCCATCGCTACAGCAGCATCATCTCTTTGCTGCACAATGGGCATATTGCGCTAAAATTAAAAAGAATAAATTTAGTTTGGATATCGAAAAAGGAATCAAGTCCTAAACAAGATGTTGTTGAATTTGTTTTCCATTACAATAATATTGAAATGGAATTGTAATTGCTTGTCTTATTTGAAACATAACATGATTTGAATATTAAATTAAACCCTATAGAGTTTCTATCTATCTAATAATCGATAATTTGAACAATTCGTACTTTAAACTAACACTGTTAGTAAATGCAAGTGCACGTGACTTTGGTGTCTTACGATTAGCAAGCTTAAACAGACATTTGCTTAAAACCCACACCAAAGGCCAGACCAATGCTCTATATGCGCACAACTACAGCTGCATGAACACAACGCTACACTACCACCATCACAAAAAACACAACTTTACGAATATTTTGTTAAAAAAATTTCACTTCTGTTCTAGTTTTCCTTGAAGAGGTGTAAAGTGAAATTTTTTTTCCTCAAATCGTTTTGTTTGTTTATATTTAATAAATTTTTAATTATTACACGGCATTTTGTTGTTGTACTCGTACAATTTGTTTAACAAAAAAACAAACTTAAAAGCAAATTAACAAAAACAAATTCTGTTATTATTTTTATTTTTGTAAATAATTTTTGGTTGTATATAACGATTATTGATTTTTTTGTTTTAAATAAATTTATTTAATAATTTTTTTATTAATACCAATACCCCAAGACATGTGCCATCATGCTAAGCATACAACAGTTTGTGATTGATTGTTTGTGCACGAATTATGCGCCACTTTGTTGCACCTGCGCAGTTAACAATTTGTTTTTATTTTATTTTCCTTTAAAGTTTTTAGTTTTCAACTCAAACATATTTGGTTACTCGGTGGGGTAATAAAAGTTTTAACAATATTTGGTTTTCATAAAACATATTATCACATATTATTTTGTAAATAATAAATAAATAAAAATCATTTTCTGTTTATTTGTTGCATTTTAATGAGACCTTTTCTTTGTTTTTTGTTCACTTTTCAATAATTAAAGAAATTGTTAAATAATTTGAAAGTATTTTTTCTTATTTTGGGTGTTTATATGATTAATAGTTATTTTTGTGATTTTTTTTTTAAGTTTTTATAAGTAAAACGAGTTGAGCATTAATAAAACTCATAGCAATTTGAAATTTTCTTGCATAATAGGTTCGTTATTTTGTTGATTTGTTATTAAAGTGAAAAGTTTTTAACTTCAAAGAAATTTCACATAGAAAACCCCGTTTCTTATTTGTTTAACCGACATTAATCATAGAATATAGATAAATTGTTTAGAATTTTGGTTATATCTTATCTCACGTGTGTATGTTTTGGGGATATAGCTATTAAAATTTAACATTTATAATGAACTTATTGTGAATACTATAAGAATAAGAGGAATACATTAGAATGTCATTTAATGCCTCAAACATATCAAAAACCTAACTTTTAACAATGACAATTTGGGATTCTGAAACATTTTAGAGATTCTCAGCAACTTGAAAGTCGAGAGTTTTTTTCTTTTGGATTGCAACTAGTTTATGATCGCTAGCAATTAGCTCATTACGTTAGGACTTTTTAGGGAGTTTTAACAACTCACAAATCAGGAGTTTTTCTAGATAATTAGTTGAAGATCATCAGCAATTAGCTCATAATGTATAGATTCTTCAAATCATTTGTTAACGGTTAGATATTTGTTTAAACTGTGACAACTCTGGCTAATTATCATAAGATTCTTTAGCATAATTCTTTGGATATCTTCAGACATTGATTTGGGAGATTTTCAACAACTTAAAAGTCGAGAGTTTTTCTCTTTAGGCGACATCTTTGAAAACCAACTCAATTTCCAAAGATCGCCGTCAATAAGCTCATTATGTTAAGATTCTTTAACTCATTCTTTAGAGTTTGATTTGAAGTTTAAACTTCTGTGACAATTAGCTAATTATCATAAGAATCTTGTGATAAGTGCTTCCACAATTTTGTGGATCTTCAGCCATTAATTTGGGAGATTTTCGACAAACACAAAAGTCAAGTGTTTTTCTCTTTAGGTGATAGCTTTAAAACCAACACAATTTCCTAATTTACATAAAACATATAAAAAACTAACATTTATAAACGACTATTTGGGATTCTGAAACATTTTCATTATGTTAAGATACTTTAAAACATTCTTTAGCAGTTTGATTCGAATTTTAAACTTCTGCGACGAGAGGCATCGATAGCAATCGAGGTTCTTCCTAATGTTTAGATTATTTTACATGAATTTTGAGTCCTCAACTGTGTAGACTTATCAGTTATTGGAATTTCCCTTTGAAATGTTCTGAAAAGGCTCGGAATACCTCGATCAACGTTGGCCGAGTGTTCTTAATTAAACTCTTCTTCAGCTTCTGGAACTTCTCCTTGAAATATTCTAAGGAACCTTGGAATACTTCAATACATTGTTTATCTTTTATGAGTGCAACAAGTTCGATCAGTTCCGAAAGCCGAGAGTTCTACGTTGAACACTTCATTAGCATTTTAAGTCTTGCAACCATTGCCTCGTTGTTTTGAGATTCTGTTTTTGTGAAGATCCTTAAACAATTTAGAATTTTTTAATACTGTGATAATCTTCTAAACTTGTAACAAGTTGAGGATCGTCGTTGGTTGAGAATACTACACTATTTTGCGTTTGTAAAGCGAAAATTTGCACATTATGTTGCAATTCTTCAAATTCTTAAGAGCATTTTACAATTGAATTTATTCCATGTTATTGCTGATCTTTAAAAAATTTAACAAGTTTAAATGGTTGATGATCATTGGCAGCCGAGAGTTTTTGACTTTCATGCATTTATGAATCGAGTATTTGTTCATTATGTTGAGATTATTCGACTTCTTATTTAGTGTTCTTGCTGATCTTCTGCAACACCAAGTATCCTCAACTGTTCGGACCTTTCAAGTTTTTCGGAATCTTCTATTAAGCCAACATATTTAACTGGTTGAGGGTTTGATCTTTTAAGAATCAAAAAATTTCAATTGGTTAATCATCGTCGAAACCCGAGAGTTTTTGACTTTCTCAATAATTTGGACTTATTTAGCTAAATGAATTTTTCGAAGATCCCTAGATTGTTTGCAATACTTTGGAAATCATTGGAACCGATAGGTGTGTTTTTTCGAACTTATATCCTTCTATATATACTTCTATCAACTTATGCTAGGACTTGTTCTAATCCAATTGAATACTTCTCCGCTTACTATAGTTCATTTGTTGTGGAGTCAATTTCCTAGATTGACGGCGAAACACAACCTATATTATGCTCCAGAATTATTGCTATAGCCACTTTTTACTATGCAATGGAAAAATTGGTACCGGAAGAACCCTTATTTGAACTTCTTTTTCAAGCACTTTATAAACCAATTCTTAAGAAAAAATTTCGGAAATCGTAAGATTTAAACAATTTCTGGACAATTAAGGAACCGACCCCTATCTCACAAGAACCAATGAATAAGGATTCTCTGAATATAACACCGGTTCTACCGACAAAAAGAGTTATTATCTCCTTAATAGGTATAGTTCGTAGTTCCCTAGAATTGGAGGAAATTGCTGCAGATTCTGCCACTTTAACATGACAATAAACTAGAACTTTTAATACGAACGTAATTCGCGTGTGTCAAACCACGCTTTTGTCAATCTCTATGAAGGATATATCTCATTTATATATAAAAATTGAATAATCAAAATGTCAGCTAAACAAACAAAAAGTTGGTTGACTACTGTTACTAACTTAACAATTTTAAATTTCAATCATGTCTTTAGATTATTTGCAGATAAATTATTGTGTAAGAATTTTACAACTTTTTTTATATAAAAATATTTCTATGAAAATATAAAAATACTTAAGCATAATGTGTTAAAACGTTCTCCCTTTAATAATACCAACTTCCGCCTTTTTTCCATAACAACAACAACAACTCCTACTACTACTTGTTAGTTGCAGTGATGTACATCTGTTTGACTGTTGGTTAACTACACCGCCCTTCGGATAAAGCAACATTTTATAGATCTATAAAATACATTGTATGTATTTAAATATTTATTCGTCCAGTCATTCATATTTACTGTGTACGTTTTAATAACTATTTGCAGAGACACTCAGAACACTGTCTGAGTGATTAGCAAAATTATCGTAACACGTAGTGTATATATTTATTGGGACTGAAAAGAACATTTTGCAAATTTTAAATTGAAGTTCTGTTTTTTTTTAACAAAAATAATGTCTCGCACTTGATTTCCAGTAGACATTTTTTTATGTAAAATAAAAAAAAAATAATATTCTTTACTTTTAAGAACATTATATGACTTTTTGTCTTCTTGCACATTTAACTAGAAAGAATGAATAAAATAAATAAATAACTAAAAAAAAAGAAAGAAAGAACCCAAATGTATGGCCTTTTTAATAGCGGGTCTAAGAAATCATGTCTAGAATTTTTAATGAATCGGTTTGCATGTAAATGTAAACCATGAAATGATATATGAGAACACCAAAATGTTGAATGAGAGAGAAATTTTGTGGACTGGAAGAATTCTTTGACACAAAGAACGACCAATGAACGTCAGTGACGACAGTATGTTAGCAATGGAAATCGTATGAAATGTAAGAACACCCGATGAGTTTTAGTTGTTCGTTACTTTTTCTGGACTTAAAGAAATTTTATTAAAAATTACTTCCGTAATGTGCAAATGTATTTGGTTTCATGGTTTTCATTGAGTTTTGTGAGTTGAAGGTAAAACGGATATGCATGTGTATTTCCTTTCAGTATATGGATATAGGGTCATAACAAAATAAGGAAAGGTCATAAAAATAATGATTTATTTTGGTGAGGGAATATATTATAATTCCAAAAATAAACACTAAATATATGTGGGAGAAATTTAAAGTCTGTTTGCGGTAAAGTTGGGTTTTTTGTTAGATTTAGTTCTAGGAAATTTCAAGTTTAAACTAGAACTGATCTAGAACTAAAATGGGTTTAAACTAGAATTGAACTAGAACTAAACTAGAACTGAACTAGAACTGAACTATAACTGATCTATAACTGAACTATAACTGAACTATAACTGAACTATAACTGAACTATAACTGAACTATAACTGAACTATAACTGAACTTTAACTGAACTATAACTGAACTATAACTGAACTATAACTGAACTATAACTGAACTATAACTGAACTATAACTGAACTAGAACTGAACTAGAACTGAACTAGAACTGAACTAGAACTGAACTAGAACTGAACTAGAACTGAACTAGAACTGAACTAGAACTAGAACTGAACTAGAACTGAACTAGAACTGAAGTGGAACTGAACTAGAACTGAACTAGAACTAAACTAGAACTGAACTAGAACTGAATTAAAACTGAGCTAGAACTGAACTAGAACTTCAGTTTGTTTGGGAAGTGGGATGAAATTTATAAAGATAGGGCACATACACACTTGGAACTTCTTACGTCCATAATTGAGTTCGTAACTTAATTTTAAAAATTAAAAAATCTGACTTAAGTTAGACAATGAATTAAAATTTGCAATTTTTTCTAGAATGTTTGCAAAAAATTTAATTAACTTTATAAGGTTAATATAAATATCTTACGTGGCAGAGGTGATTCATAGATATTTATTCTATGATATTCTTTCAAGGTTAACCATAAATGGATATGGTCCCGCTATTTTGACATAACAAACTGTCGTGGCTCAGTGGCAAATAAGTATTTAATAAAGAAAAATTGAAGCAGTTGAACTTTTTGTGGAAATTAAATTATCAATGAATAAAAAACTCAAATTTAATTCAAAATTTAACACTTTACTTGAATTCAAATTTTCGTATTTCTTAAAATTTCACTTTCAAAATGTGATCCTTTTTAAGGATATTGACTTACCTTAAGACCTACAGGACCGCCTAAACAATATCCACTTAGGCATAGTAATAACACAGCAAATTTCCACATTTTGTTTTAAAAATTGTTGTAATTAAGTTTTGTATTTTTTATTATATTATTATAAATAATTTATAAAAAAAGAGTTATGGCACTTTAGCACTTTTGAAATCTTATTGTTCTAGTTTATTGCTTTTTTTTCAAAATTTGCAATATTTTTTTCTATTTTCTTTTAAAAAATTTCAATAGAATCCACAAATTTTTAGGTTTAAGGTTATTGCACTTTATTTTATATTCAGTTATAATATTGTTATAGTTTTTTTTCTGTTGAGTAAAAATCACTTTTTTTTTTATTAAATATCCATATAATCCTTATTTGGTTTTGGGGAGTTTTTGGTTTATTTCTTTTTTGTCTTTTTGTAAATGGTTTTGAAATTTATTTCTATGGGATCAGACCAAAGCTTGCACTCGCTCTACACCTGTATGTGAGGCTCCGTTGGCTGAGAAATACTAACTGCGTTTGTTGAAGGCGTGTAAGTCCCAATTTATATTCTTTACTTTGATTTATTAAGAATTCAAAAGAAGAAGAGACCACAAAATACACAAACGCACCGTAGTTAACATGACTTTTTGACTGCGTGTGTAGTAAGTAACGTTTGGTGACAACTCACCGTATTTTGCTAAGAGACATACTTTACCTACAACAACATACTAAAGTAACGAATAGAAATAACAATAAAAAAACTTACAACAATCAAATGACAATTTGTTTGTTTGTTTTTGAAGAGAAAATGCGAGTACTAAACTATTGGGATTTTTAATTGTTTGGCGTCATATTTCTTTTGTTGGAGTAAGTATTTAGTTATCTATCTATCACTTTTTGAATTTTAACCATTGGCGCGTTTGCATACGTAGTAATTGATTTTTAGTTTTCGTTATTGTTGTTGTTGTTCTTGTCAAAGTGTGGATGACAATTGTTAAATTTTGTGGATTAACTCGCTGCTTTCGATTGAATGTACATGCACTCTCCTAGAGAGTGTATACAATTCGTTTAATGCAGAGAAATGTCATGTTAGAAAAATTGTGAAAAATGATCGCAGATTAATTTCCTTTCGATCTTATCAAAGATTATTCTTTCTCTCTATAGAATCACTTTTAAAGGAACTACAATGAAATTCCTATTATTCTTAAAATTTAACAGTTTTTAAGGATCTTTAGCTAAATTTAGGTTTTTCACCAAAAAAAAGTAAATTTTTCCTTCCAAATATAAGTGATCATTGTTCATAATTAAGCATTATTAAGAGATCCATAGTTATTGTATGTATATAGATACTATATCAGATCTAAGGAATTACTCTTAGGCCATTATCGTGATTTATATATCCTCCTATAATAATAGATAATGTTGTTGTTATCGACCGATGTTAAAAAACTAAGTTTTCTGGACGTAATTTCTTTAAATTTGACTATAAGTGACTCTGAAGCTACGTATACACGGTTGTCAGATCTTCCAAAGTTGTCAGAAAAATGTTCATAAAAATGTCTAACACGCTTGTGAACTTATAATGTTTCTTTTGCAACGTGTAAAACAATAGTTGTCGAAAATCTTTAAATCGTTTAAACACATTACGTCATCATTGCCAGATAATTGTTTGATAAATTTTATTGTCAGATTTGCGAATTTTATGTGACAATTGAATCATTGTCAAATTAAATGTTTCCTATTGGCAACACGGAGAATTAAAAAGACATAAGCACCTAAAATAAGATCTGACAACTTTGACCATACAACAATCTGACAACGTTATAAACTGACAATATTTGTTGACAGATAAATTTATTGTCTGGCAATGAAATCGTAAGATTTTCTTACAATCGTCTGAAATGACAATTTAATTGTTGCTAACAATTTTTCTTTGTCAGTGCATTGCCAGATCTGACAACCGTGTATATGGAAGTAGCTTAAGTAATGGGGTAGAATAATATCGTATATAATTTCGACAAAAGCCTGACAATGACAAAGAAAGTGTTATAGAGTTTTCATTCCGAATGCTATGCATTCGCCTTAATCCGTTAGTAATCTTAAATATCTTTTTGAATCCACCCAAGTCTGTACTGGAATTTATTTCCTATGTTCTCAAGTCAGTTCTTGTTGTGGCAAACTGAAGAGTATTCGGTTAGGGATTTCTTAAAGTTCAGTGCCATTTTAGGTTTACCCTTATCACTTAAAATCGCCCTAATTGAATTCTAGTCGTAGGTAGACATACCTCAATTGGCTCCATATTTATTCAAATCTAGTTAACAAATTACATTAAAGCACAGACTTCTGCCGGACGCTAAAGTTATGAGTAAGTAGATTGTATTGTATTATGTTTTGTATGGATAGAACTCTTAATCAGTTTTGGATCCCATTTTAGATCTATTATGTTTTGTATGGATAGAACTCTTAATCAGTTTTGGATCCCATTTTAGAGGCAATCATATATCAACATATTGCTACGGGTATTTGCTCGATCAGTGCTTCCATAGATGCAGACAAATTCCTTCCCTCTTGATGTTACTTAAAGCCCCTATAGTACCCAAGTAACATGTATATCGAACTTCCTTAAATGGTTGATTTAATCACGTTTTTATGAAGCCAGTGTGCCGCAGAGGGATAAGGCTCCAATTCGTGCTAATTCTTCTATAACATAGCGCTATCTTTGTAGCTTGAATCTTGTTTGTTATATCCACTATATGGAAAAGAATCATTTCTGAATATTGGCATATTTTTGCACATTAAACTCTATGTAGTTAGGAATGTTGGACTTGATAGTGAAAGGACAGATTTCCGTCTTTACTGAGTGAATATGCAGACCTCTCGGTTCAGTCTAGTTTAAGGATTTGATGGGTTTTGTTGGATCGTCTGGCATTAACCATGTTATCAATAATTTGGGTTCTTTTTTAAAAGGAATTAAAAAGAGGGGTTTTGTTGGATCGTCTGGCACTAATCATGTTATCAACTATCCGTCCATAGGTTATAAGTGGGAATGAAAATGTTGTTGGATTTTCCGAGTGGTGTAGTAAATATGTTTTACTCTTGCACTCTGCTATCTGAAATTAGATGCATATAGTAATGATCTCTTATAAAGATCTCGAAACTACATCTGCAAGAGTTGCAGAAAATAGTAAAAAGACAGATTTCCGTCTCTACTGAGTGAATATGCAGATCTCTCGGTTCAATCCAGCTTAGGGCCATGGAATCTGGATCGTTTTTAAAAGGGATCAAAAAAGAGGAATTTAAGGGGTTTTGACGGATCGTCTGGCATTAACAATGCTCGAAACTACATCTGGGAAAGTTTCAAAGCAAAAAAAAAGTATGGTTATTTACGAATTTTGCAGGTTTATATGGTGCCTATAAACCTGCAGCCTCCCTCTTTCCCTTGTCGGTTATCTAGGGCCCCCATCATACAATCGTTATGTAATTTTCTCAATAATGTTAGAATAAAGTGTTTGCAAATAGTCTTCCTAAGATTGTGCACAAATTTGTTCGCCTTTGTCCAGACTATAATTCAGACTCAAGTTCATATTCTTAGCTAGAGAGCAGACTAGATTTGGCTAGATTTTAGGCTATAGTTCTCTGTTTTGGCTGTAGTTCAGACTATAGTCTTAACTATATTCCGAATCATTTACTTGCCAATAGTCCAGTCCCTTGTCTTGGCTATAGTTCACACTCTTTCTGAACTATTATGTTAGCTAAAATTTAGACTATAGTTTGGGCTATAGTCTAAACTATTGCTTTAGATATAGTCCAGATTATAGTCTTGGCTAATGTCCAAACAATAAACTTGTTTATATTCTAGACTATAGTCTTGGCTTAGTCTTCACTAAAGGGTGGGGACACCGTCATGATTGAAAACATTAATATATTTGAACAAATATTTTCCGAATACTTTTTATTGTCACTGTAAACCATTAAATAAATTGCACTAATTTGGAATTTAAAACATAACATTTCAACAATTAGCATTAAACATTATTTATATTTAATTATCGATAAATTTCCAAAACAAACTTTCATTTATGCAGATTAAAGGTCTTAAATTCAAATAATTGAAATAATTTCAAACTGATTTCGAAAACAAATAGAAATAAAAATAAATCACCCTAAAAACGATCTAATACACAGCAGCAGAAGTTAATTTTTTGTTTACAGCAAACTCTTAATATTTGTTCAACGATCTTGTGTATCTCGTGTCAATTTTGAGTGCAATTGAAATGCAAGTTCAAGACTCTCACACCTTTTACACTAAAAACTCATTAATTTAAATTTATGTATGTAATCTGAAGCAATAATTGAATTTTAAAATAGTTAATTAACCAATCATATCACATAGAGTCTAAACAGAGAAAGACAAAAAAAGACTTTCTTTGGCTAAGAGTTGATATTTATATCAAAATAAATATAATTTTATTTACAACAAAATCATGAATAATTTTGTAGTTTGATCAAACTAATAAACGCCCAGATGGTGGCAGTGTAAATAGCAAAAAAATTATTATCAATTGGACAAATTAACAGCAACAACAATAGCAAAAGCTTTAACAGTAGTTGACAGGTGATCATCAATCTCCCACGCATTCTAACACGTCGCCTGTGTACTGATATTGACCTTGTTTAAATGAGACTTGTAAAATTGAGCATAGAAATTAAATTTGCTTATTAAAATACACACAAAATTAAGGGTGGGTCAAGAGGATCGCTCAAGATCGGTATAGTAATGGACATGGTGTCATACTTTATTTTCAAATTGTAATCAAAGTGATCGTGTTTTGAAAAGATGCACAAGAACTACAGAATAGATAAGACTTATGGGTGGGTCAGGATGATCGATCAAGATCGGTATAGTAATGGAAATGGTCCCCCAATTTATTTTCAAATTATAATCAAACTGATCGTGTTTTTGAAAGATCTGCAAAATGCAAAAGAACAATAGAATACATAAAACTTGACGATCTAGTTATGAACAACTGTCGATCAAACTTTCCTTTCAAATTATAATCAAACTGATCTTGAATTTCAAAGATCTGCAAAATGCAGAAGAATGGATTACAAATGACTTGACAATCTTGACGATCAACTTATGAACGACTTTCGACCAGTGTAGTTGTAAGCAGGCTCTCTATTCTTAAGGTCTTAGAATGTCTATATTTTATAGTTTAGCAAACGTCACAAACAACTAACTTAACCCAAAATACCAGCCACTGATCACTTCCAGCAATCCACTATAAAAAAGTGAAAAAAAAGAAAATCAAATTGTTAAAAAAAGTTTCATTTGCTAACTATAACAACAAATTCAATAGCAACAACAACAACAATTACGACAACTACAACTAACTCTAACTGTCTTGGCACAACACATCATTATGTTTTTTGGGCACGCTTACAGCAGTGTGTATATATTAGTTTATCATTTGGGTCTGATCGCTAAAGACCTGGGAAATGCATACATGCTTACATACATACTTACTATATAGTATTAGCGAAATAAACATAAAAATTGCCTTGATTCGGGGCAATGTTTTTTTTTCTTGAAAATGTATAATAAATTCTAAAAGCACACTAAGACGGTCAGACGGACGGATGGATGGACAAATGTAGACAACTGCTTTTCAATATTTAACGGATCGAGTATGTAAATGAAGAAAATCATGCATAGCAAATAAAACAGTTTGGCATTAATGAAAAGTATGGATAGATGGAATACAATTGCAGCGATGGACTGCAATTATACTTTGAGTTAAAAATAAGTGATCGCAATTCTGCTAGGTGTATGACATCTGGCAGGTTTAATAAGAGTAATATATAAAAATACTCCCCTCGGGGGCATGTTACCTTGATGAAAGACCCTATATTGGTGTTATTACATGGCCGGGAAAAAAGGTCCCACCAGTATCTCTAGTATGTCGGGATAATAAACTGGTGATGTTACTTCACGCTTTGGACATTCCTTGGAATAATTTTACATGAGGTCGAACTAAAGATCCACTGGTGGCTACTGGTCGCAAGACTATGTCCTGACTGGTCAGTTGGTTGAGGCTGTGGTTTAAAATTAATTAAGCAAAGAAAATTAGTTGCGGTTAAAAGCGGGATAAGTTCGGTTCCGTTAAAAACAGAAACCCCCACAGAGAAGTAACTGTGGGACTAAGCGTAGGGAATGAGTTGGTTTTAAATGTATATGATATGGATCTTGACAGCTCATATACCTAGAATGTGTCGGATGTTGTTCTTTATTAGTGAGTCGGATGAATGAGAAGTGTGCTTGGTTGAAAGTTGATGGATGAAGGTATCTTGTACAAGTTGTCAGAGATCAGTGTTCAGAGAAAACTCTGTTTATATCAGTGTGTTCTCTTTGAGTAAGAACAACGCTTCTTTGATGGATTTGTACATCGATCTCCCAGTTATGTCTCTAGCTACTATTGCCGATTCAATAGAGGCTTTCGCATCTGCGTGGTTGTAAATGGAAGAGATGTTTTTTCATCTCGAAAGTTGGGAATGAGTTGGTTTTAAATGTATATTATATGGATCTTGACAGCTCATATACCTAGGATGAATGTGTCGGATGTTGTTCTCTATGCGTGTTTCGGATGAATGAGAAGTATGCTTGGTTGAAAGATCATGAGAAGTGTGCTGGTACAACTGATCATAGACCAGTGTTCAGAGAAAACCTTCTGTTTATATCAGTGTGTTCTCTTTGAGTAAGAACAACGCTTCTTTGATGGATTTGTACATCGGTCTACCAGTTATGTCTCTAGCTGCTATTGCCGACTCAACAAAGGCTATCGCGTAATTGTAAATAGAAGTGATATTTTTGCATCTCGGAAATTGAGAAAAGGGGCTGCAATGGTCAGAGTTTACATAGAACAAGTACTAAAGCAAAGTGGACGTATACTGGACCGGAAATTTCATATACAGAACCATGTCATCAATGGTGGTTATCGAGTTCACTGCTGCAAGAATCCTTGATAATATTAGATCATCTTAAACACAGACATTAACATTTCTATTACATGATCATATAATGAAGATCGATAAAAGGCATGCATCTACAACGATCAAAATTTTACAAAAATAACATTAACATCTGTGTGAATAAGTGTGTCAGATGTTCTTCTCTATGAGAATTTTTGGACTTGGAGCATTTCATATGAATTAAGGAAACAAAAATGTCTAAGTCTGTGAAACTATTAGAGCTGTACGAAGCAAAAAATAGCTATAGGGGGTGTGGCACCTACCATTAGAATTAAATTCAAAAAATTCGTTTATGTGGGAAACTATTAAAGCTGGAGTTTTGAAATTAAAGAATACCATGGATCAAAAATTATTAAAACTGGAGTTTGGAAATTAAAGAATATAATGGATTAAAAACAATTTAATAAAGATCGAACACATTTGGCACATGGACACAAATGAGAATATGGAAGAGATAGTTTTCAAACCACACATTTATTGTCAACAAAATGACAAACTAATATGTATAGCACGCTCCAATAGCCTGTTACCATGTGATATTAAAAAACATAAAACATATTTTTTGGTAAATCTGAAATTCTTTTAACTCAAAACACACTATGTACGATCGTTCGTTCCTCTTGCCATAATTATAATGTTGATCACATATTTTTATGAAGTTTTCTTTTCTTTTATTCTCGTGTACACATAAAAATTTGCAACGAAAAGACATAAAGAAATGATCTATATTTTATTTTAATATTTTATCGCTTTTTTTTTGCTTAAAAACATTTGAAATTTCTATTTGTCAATAGAATTTGCTCTACTTAAAGACAAATCACGTTTATAGCTGATGTTCGCCTTTCAACACCCACAATTCCATTCGACACTTTAAATACAGAAGATTGAAACAAATTGTAATTACAATCAACAGAATGTCATCAAAGTGACATGGACTTTAAACGTCTTGCTTATTTTTTATTTTTAGTTTTTGGCTTAAACTATTGGGTTTTTTCCTTAATACTTAACACGGCTTGTGCGTAATTAATGAATGCTTATTGTCGTTTAATAAAATAAAGCACTTAATAAATTAATTCATTAATGGCAAAGACAATGAAAATATTTCATTGATTAAAATCTAGATCATTTGTTTGTAGTTTTTTATATTTTTTTTTTTTGTTTATTTTATTGGCATATGCAAAAATTACTGATATGGAATAAATAAATACTTTCACGTTGAAAGGGTTTAAATGAAATTTTTAAATTTATTTGCTGCAAATAATACATGTGTAATTATGAAGGTGCGATTCAAAAAATAATTGACAGGTTTAATTTCCTACTAGTTCAGCTATTTAGATAAATAGATCTAGAAATATATAAAATTAAACTAATCGATAGAAATATTTTTAAAACTATTTCTAATTGATTTTTTCTTCATTAACTTCTTAATATATTATTTATTGTCTTGTATAGATTGAGTATAGATCAGTGTATATTTTGACTATAGATCAAACTTGACTGTAGATCAGTCTATAAACTAAATTCTGAAGATTTGTATATAGTCTTAATTACAGATCAGTATATAGTCTTGGCAGTATATCTGTCTCAGATCTTAGTAATTCATAGCACATCGTTTTAACTATAGATCAGTGATCAGTCTATTTATTTCACAAGAGATAAGTCTTTAGACTTCAAAAGAGATCAGTCTATAGACTTGACTACTAATCACAACTTTAGATCAGTATATATTTAATTGGCTATAGATCAATCTATAAACTCGAATATAGAACTGCTTATAGTTTGACTATTTTTCCTGTATATAATCTTAACTTAAGATAAGTCTAAAAAAGAGATCATTCTATAGTTTTGACTACAAATCAGTATATAGTTTTGACTAACGATGAGTTTGACTTTTGGTCGGTCCATATAATTGATTATAGTTCAGTATATAGTCTTGGCTATGGATCAGTCTATAGTCTTGACTATAGATCAGTCTATAGTCTAGAATATACATCAATCTATAGTCCTGACTATACATCAGTCTCAGTCTATAGTCTTGACTATAGATCTGTCTGTAGTCCTGACTATAGATCAGTCTATAGTCTTGACTATAGAACAGTCTATAGTCTTGACTATAGAACAGTCTATAGTCTTGACTATAGAACAGTCTATAGTCTTGACTATAGAACATTCTATAGTCTTGACTATAGAACATTCTATAGTCTTGACTATAGAACATTCTATAGTCTTGACTATAGAACAGTCTATAGTCTTGACTATAGAACAGTCTATAGTCTTGACTATAGAACAGTCTGTAGTCTTGACTACGGATCAGTCTATAGTCTTGACTATAGACCAGTCTATAGACTTGACTATAGATCATTATATAGTCTTGACTATAGATCAGTCTATAGTCTTGACTATAGATCTGTATATAGTCTTGACTATAGTTCAGTCTATAGTCTTGACTATAGTTCAGTCTATAGTCTTGACTATAGTTCAGTCTACAGTCTTGACTATAGTTCAGTATATAGTCTTGACTATAGATCAGTCTATAGTCTTGACTATAGATTAGTCTATAGTCTTGACTACAGATTAGTCTATAGTCTTGACTATAGATTAGTCCATAGTCTTGACTATAGTTAAGTCTATAGTCTTGACTATAGATAAGTCTATAGTCTTGACTAATGTTTAGTCTATAGTCTTGACTATAGATTAGTCTATAGTCTGGATTATAGATTAGTCTATAGGCTGGATTATAGATTAGTCTATAGACTGGATTATAGATTAGTCTATAGACTGGATTATAGATTTGTCTATAGACTGGATTATAGATTAGTCTACAGTTTTGACTATAGATCAGTCTATAGTCTTGACTATAGATCAGTTATATCTGACTATAGATCAGTTATATCTGACTATAGATCAGTTATATCTGACTATAGATCAGTTATATCTGACTATATATCTTCTTAACTATAGATCACTCTATAGATCAGTCTTGACTATAGATCAGTTATATCTGACTATATACCAGTCTCTATTCTTAACTATATAATAGTCTTTTGTCTTGACAATAGTACAGTCTATAATCTTGACTATAGAGTCCTCCAGTCTTCTTGATATTCATTTATTAATCATGACTGCAAATCCGTTTATGGTCCAAACTGTACATCTGTCTATAGTCTAAGTTTTTACTAAAAATTGATTTCGATTACTTTTTGATGCGAGTTTAGAGCAGTGTTCGCAATAGAAATCATTCAAAAACTGCTCCAAATTTGTTTTAAAGCAGTTTTGTTTGAAAATTTGTTTCGAAGGAAATTTGTCCTGGCAATTTTTTTTAACAATACTTATTTAGTGAAAAACGAAAGACTGAAGACACAAACCTGCTAACAGAATATTGCCATCATGTGTTAATCGAAGTCATTTTTTATTCTACACAATTATTATTTTTTTTTGCTTTGATTCATTCATTTATATAATTAATATTCCATAAATTCTTTGATATCAAACATAAATTTGAATTTCCAACCGTTTTTTCATGTTCAGGTTCGTTTGTTAAACAGAAATAAGATTTGTTATAAGATACTTATGTCACCAGTAACATGTATCTGCATGTAATCGCACTTTACTTGCTCACTCGGTTTGCTTGATTGTCGGTCGGTATTTGGTGTATTCCAATAAATTATGACTTAAAAGGAATCTTATGAATATTAAAAATACGTGTGCTGGTTGATTTGGAGGTGCTGGTGGCGGTGGTATGCAAAATTAGATAACATTTCGTATATTTTTTTGTTTTAATTCATTTCATATTGTAGCGCACTCGTTATTCAACTGTTAATTTAATAACAAAAAAATTTTTATTAATGAATCATTAAGAAAACAACAAAAAAATACAAGTAAATATTAAAAGAAAAAAAATTAAATTAATTTGTTTAGCGTTATATAGCGCCATATACTGCAACATAAACCGTTTAATTGAATTTAAATTTTAATATAATAATCATTTTTTATTTATTTATTTAGTTGTGTTTTTTTACGAATATTTGTTTGTTTCTTTTTCTTTTCTTTGATAACAATTAATAAAAACATTTAATAATAGAGTTATGTTTTTATTATTGTATTTTTTTTGCGTAGCATTTCCGAAGGCAATGACACCTAAAGCTTTCGCTTTTTGTTGTTATTTTTTTCGTGTGTGTGTGTCCGTCTATCTGTCTTCTATTAAAGTAGATGGATGGACGGACGGACATGTATTTGTAAACTATTACGAGTACCAAATTAATGAGAGGTTTGATAAAAAATACAACATAATTGTTATTACGAGCTTATAGAAAAAATACAACTCATCTTTGTAGAATATGTAGCCAAGTCTAGCAGCTTCTATTCTGATTTATAAGTTTGAAGTGTGGGAACAAGTTTACAACGTAATTTAAAGCAACCTATAGTTTAAGGCCATTTGATTGTGTTTATATAGATCAATATTTTTGTCTTAAATATCATTTTTAATTGAGACAAAAACACCTAGGGGTCTGCCAATTATTGAAGCCTGTGAGTTTGTTGATCGCTCAATTTCAGCTCCAGTCCTTCTGCAGGAATTGTTTTTAAGATTTCATTTACATATTTAAAACTTTAGACTGATCCATAGTCCGAACTATAGACTGATCTATAGCCAAGGCTTTAAACTGATCTATAGTCATGGCTTTAGACTGATATTCCGGCTAACAGATTTTATTAATGATTGAACACTAATCATTCCACACAGACAAGACAATGAACTAATCTTAAGTGAAGACTTAGATTGATCTATAGTCAGAATTATGCTACAAATTGATCTGCATTCAAAAATATAAACTGATCTAAAATCAAAACTATTGATCATATTGTAATCAAGAATATAAACTAATCAATAGTCAATAGTTAAGACTGAAATGTAATGAGGTCTATAGATTGATCTTTAGACAAGGCATTACACTGATCTATAGTCAAGGATATATATACTAACGATTAACCCACATTCAAGACTACAGAATGATGAACAAGAATTATTATTAGTGATCACATGTTTAGGTCATACTGATCTATAGTCAATCTATATGGAGAAGAAGATTACCTAACTCTTAGTGAAGACTATAGATTGATCTACAAATATTTAAAACTTAATAGCGTTCTGCAGTCAAGACTATAGATTGATCTATAGACAAAGCTTTAGACTGATCTATAGTCAAGGCTTTAGACTCGTACACAGACTAATCCATATTAATTTATATTCCAAATTATAAATCAGAGGTAATCATAAGTGAAGACTATAGATTGATCTGCAGTTAAAACTATAAACTGATCTACAGGGCTTTGAATTAAAATAGGATATTTATTAAGGAGCTACTTAATAGTAATCTGCAATCAAAACTATAGATCATTCTGTAATCAAGACTATTGAATGAGCTACAAACTGATCTAGGATGATCTATAGACATGATAACTATAAAACTAAATGATCTAATCGACTAACATATAGTCAAAACTAAAGGCTTATCCATATTAAGGACCAAAGACTGATCTACAGGTTATAATATAGACTAACCACGTTAAAGTTATATACTGATCTATTTATATTAAAGAAATAATTTTATCTTCAATTATGAACTGCTCAATAGTCTATAGACTATAAACTGAATTATAGTCCAGACTATTGACTGATATAGTACATATATTCAAGACTTTAGGATGATCTATAGTCAAGACTATGAACTAATCTACACTCTTGTCTATAACCTGATTTATAGTCAATTAAGATTATATAATGATTTATATACTAAACTATAAACTGGTCTATAGGCCAGACTAAAGACTAATATATATTGTCAAGACTATATACCTATCTATAGTAAGATTAGATTGAAGGGCAACGAAGCAGCCCATTGTTTTAGCATAATAGTATTAGTTCACCTATGAAGGTGAATCTTTTGGGATTAGTTGAGTTAAGAACTCAACTCTGTGGAGTCTTAATTATGGGCAGGTGCATAAAAATGCTCAGAAGTTTTCTCTTTCCTCAACTACTCAGCTTTGATATGTTATAGGGTTGCTTAAAGTGAATTGATGGCATCTAAGACCACAATGTCCAGTAAGTTATGCCGTTAGTACTCTGAGATCACTTTTAATGAGCGTTAGCAGATCTTGGGATTTTTCTTTTGACAGTGTCGTGAAACTAATCTATAGTAAAGAATTAAGACTGATATATAATCAACATTAGAGACTGATCTATAGTCAAGTCTATAAACTGATCTCTTTATTCAAAATTATAAATTGATCTTTAGTGAAGATTATAGATTGATCTATTCACAAGATTGTTTATATTCAAGACGATGTTCTAATGTGTAGTCCAGATTCATAATATGATATATAGTCAAGAATTTAAATGGATTTGTTTGAAAAAATATAAATTTATCTGTAGATAAAACTACAAACTGATCAGATTATGAATCGATCTATAAGCAATACTTTAGACTAATCTATAGTCAAGATAATAATATGATATGCAGTTAGTAATATAGAAAAAAATTATGGATTTTTCTCTCCAGTTATGATTATACATTAACCCTCCGTCATGCACATGTTCCGATTGTCACGTACGTAGCGCATGTATCTGGCGAGATACACTATGTATTTCAGTACATTTATATGAAAAATATGCCATTTTAGTAACAATATTACGATATCTAACAATATTTGTAGAGGATACCTGGAGACTCAAACCCCTAACTAAATTATAAATATATTAAAATCACATTTAAATTCGTAAAATATCTGGCCAGATACATGCGCATGACGGAGGATTAATGTAAAGTCGGGCACTAACTGATCTATAATAAAGACCGTGTATTGTATGGATACATAGATAGCCAAAAACTATAATTGACAACTGAACTTGAGGCGGAACTTAAAACTTTTCATTCCTTACAACTCGTGACAACATATTAACTTATCAGCTTATAACATTCTAATAAAACATGCTAATAAACTTGAGACGGAACTTAAAACTTCTTGGTCCTTAGAACTAGTCACAACATATTCAGCTATCAGCTTACAACAATCTATTAAAAGATCATCTTTAATAAGAATTATATAGATTATAACCAAGACTATAATTGACAACTGTACTTGAAATGGAACTTAAACTCCTTGTACCTTACAACTAGTGACAACATTTGCAGTTATTAGCTTACAACATTCTAATAAAATGTTCAAAATACTTATTTATTCTATTATGTATTTCTTTTAACCACCAAAGAAGTCTCCCTGCTGCTTTCAAAAACACATCAAATGTGAAATTTTTTTTCAATAGACATATAATCAAAACCAATCTATACCTGCCTAGAATTAGAGCAATGAAAACCATAAAAAGAATTTAGTTTAACAGTAAAGAAAATCCAATCAACACAATGAAGAAAGCAGAATTGCACTTAGCAACAGTTTGATTTCTTTTAAAAATTCTACAATTGTAGTGGAAAAAAAGCAACATTGTAGACGGCAGACGACACAGGTATTCTACCATATCACCAAAACTACAAACGAGCAGTGAATGTCATGCATGATAAGTACATAACACAACAACAACAACTTAAAAATTGCATTTCATAAAATACAAAAAATTATTTATTCAATATTTCTTCAAACATTTAAATGCATGTTTGCATTTAAATGCTAAAACGTGTTGACTACATTTTATATTTTGTGCGAAATAAAAAAAAAATAATTTAATAAAAAACTATCAAGAAAAGCAACAAAAACTAAAAAAGAAATGTCTATAACTTCATGATCAGCATAATGAATAATCTAAACAAAACCCTTAAACCTTAAACTTGCAT
Organism: Lucilia cuprina; assembly: GCF_022045245.1. Lineage (NCBI taxonomy): Eukaryota > Metazoa > Arthropoda > Insecta > Diptera > Calliphoridae > Lucilia > Lucilia cuprina. Next base: position 45,588,718 of record NC_060953.1, on the reverse strand, counting down.
ATTCTTAATGAAAATGTATTTGCAGTTAAAACCATACTGGCCCTGTTTTAAATCAACCAAATGGAAATCACTTTTGATTTATTGCAAACAATTTTCAATTAAAATTTTTCTATTCCAAATGCATTTTTTAAATAATTTGTTACATTTACATTTAAATTGAGCCACACATACATATTTAGTTTTTCTCAAATTTCAACTAAAAACAAAACTAAATTAAAAAAAACTTTCATTTAAATGAAATTAACGCATTTTTAAGCATTCAAATTGTGAAAAAAAAACAAAAAAATAACAAAAACTATCACTTACGCATAAATAATTAAAAGACTTGTTTGTTTTGTTAAATTTAAAATTCTTTAATTTTATTATTGTCTCCTAAAGTTTTAATGAAAATTTAAATTTTAATTTAAACATAATGAAATTAAAATCATTGCAAAGAAACAAAATTTTGTTCAGAAATGCCCTTTTTTGTGCAACAAATTGTTCATTTGTCTTTCTACGTGCAGTGTCAGTGGTCACTTTCTAAATAAATTGTTAAATTTGTTAACGAAATAATAAATAATTAAATGTATATTGAGCAATTGCTTAAGCGTATGAGAAAATACACAGTACATACATATGTATATAAAACTAATTTTAATTGAAATGTTTGAAATTAAAATTGTTAAGGGAACATTTTTGAAATTAGTCACCGTTGAAACTTTTACTGCTATTTTATGCATGCAAGTGTGAAGTTAGTAAAATAACTAAGTTTGCTTTAGATTTGTTTAAGGTCTCGACTATAAAGTCATTTACAGACCTCATATTTTTAAGTTTCTTATATTTCTTCTTCCACATCTAGAGATTGTTTTGTAGACACGTCTCTGATCTCGACTATAGAACTGAATTAGAACTGAATTAGAACTGAACTAGAACTGAACCAGAACTGAACTAGAACTGAACTAGAACTGAACTAGAACTGAACTAGAACTGAACTAGAACTGAACTAGAACTGAACTAGAACTGAACTAGAACTGAACTAGAACTGAACTAGAACTGAACTAGAACTGAACTAGAACTGAACTAGAACTGAACTAGAACTGAACTAGAACTGAACTAGAACTGAACTAGAACTGAACTAGAACTGAACTAGAACTGAACTAGAACTGAACTAGAACTGAACTAGAACTGAACTAGAACTGAACTAGAACTGAACTAGAACTGAACTAGAACTGAACTAGAACTGAACTAGAACTGAACTAGAACTGAACTAGAACTGAACTAGAACTGAACTAGAACTGAACTAGAACTGAACTAGAACTGAACTAGAACTGAACTAGAACTGAACTAGAACTGAACTAGAACTGAACTAGAACTGAACTAGAACTGAACTAGAACTGAACTAGAACTGAACTAGAACTGAACTAGAACTGAACTAGAACTGAACTAGAACTGAACTAGAACTGAACTAGAACTGAACTAAAACTGAACTAGAACTTAACTAAAACTAATCTGAACTAGATTTTAACTGGAACTCAATTGGAACTGATTCAGTACTAAGTATTTGTTATATATAATGCTATAGACACGAGTAAAGGCAATACTAATTATAGATGTGACTAGTAGTGACACCCATTACTCCACCAATGAAAGTTAAGTTAAAAAAAAACTTTAAATAATAAACGTAAATCCTTATAAATTCATAAATTCCACTAACATACTGAACCACAATTATTAATTATTTATATTTTAAAGTATGTATATATTTATGAAAATTTGGTAAAAGTTATAAAATTTGTAATTTTAAATAATTTATCACATACACGCCATTAAGTCTGCTGAATGGCTAAAAAAGTTTTGTCTAACGAATTAAAAAACAAAATTTCCTTTTCAATAGCAACTCTTGATGGTTCATTCATAAATTTATAAATATTTATAGATTTGAAACTACAAATTCCCATAAATACTTATCTACAAAATATAATTGTGTTTAAATCACATACCAAAAGGTACATCCACCGAATATTGGGTATTGTATGTAAAATGTAAATCAATTAGCCAAAAATAAATAAAAATTTCTAAAAAATTATTTATGTAAATGTAATTCGAAAACTATGAGATACAATTGCTACATTAATAATGAAATGGTTTGTTGTATGTATGTATTTATAAATAAATTGTGTATGTTTAAAACTATTTTAAATTATTTGGACAAAATTTATGGACGACTATAACTGACTGGGCGCAGAGACATAAAAACATGACAACTCAACACTTGCAGATTATTGGCCATATGTATATATGTATTGGGTATGTATATTGGTTTGATTGTATGTTTGTTGTACGGATTTTGTTTATGGCTTAATACAATTTCGACGACAAATCGATTTGGACACGATAATGGTAATGTTAATGGTGATGATGATGTTGATGTTGAAGGGTGCAAACAAACAGCAAAAATAATTGCGAATACACGCGAACGATATAGAAAAATTTCAGAACCTGTTGAGAATTATTAATAGGGAGACAAATTTACGAATAGTATATCTACTCTTAATGTAAGTAAAATATTTCTAAAGTGTATTCACCTTTTTTTATTTGTTTCTCTGAGCTGTGCACTTCTGCTAACAACTGTTTATTTTTATACCTTTTGTTATTTTCATTACAATTAATATTTTTTGAATCATGGGTTTCCGCAAATATGAATAATTTTTTTTTGTTTGTTTGCTGTTAAACTAAAAATAAATTGTTGCTGTTTTAATAGTTGTTTTGGGGCGTGGAACAAGAATAATTTTTGTAATTTAAGTTTTTTTTTCTGTCAATGAAATATTTTTAGCTTACTTGAGTTTTTGCCGGTTTCCAAAAAAATTTTCAACTAATTTGGTATTTTAACAAGGTTTGTCAAAATGTAAAAATCCAATAATCAAGAAAAAGACATAAAAATTGGGTCATTAGAGTAAAGAAAGACAGGTGGTTGGTTATAATGTTCAATTGAATATGGTTTGTGTAAGCAGACGTATTTAAAATTCTAGACTAGAATCTTTGAAAAATTAAGAAAACACAAGTAGTTTTTTAAGCAATTTTTATGAGTATTTAATTTTTTGTTTAAAGAAAACAAATAGTTAAAAAGAAAGTGATTGGATTTCTTTTGTTACTAAATGGGTCAATTAAATACCGATAACGAGTAATTGTAATTAGATTTGATTTTATTTTGATTTTCAATATGTTTGGGTACATCTTCGTTAGATGGATACTTTTAATTTAATCAGTTTTTTGTGAAGATTAGGAATGAGTCATTTTAATGGATTGTTTTGATTTGTTGTTCGATTTTTAACGCGATCGAACATAATGTTAGTATTTTGATGTGAATCTATACTTGATGTGAATCTATACTTATATAAACACAAATATATTTTTTCTCTGCGTGTATGCAGAGAAAAAATATATTTGTGGTAACCATAATCTAAGAGCAACATATTATGGTTAGAATTACGGTTAAATTTAAAACATATTATGATCATTATTAGTATAATAACCATAATATAGTGATAATGTGATGTTGTAGTATCATATTGTAGTTTCAAGCAACCACATTATGGTTTCATGTAATCATATAATGGCTTCAAGTAACCATATTATTGTTTCAAGTAACCATATTATGGTTACAAATAGTCACATGTCGTCATGTAACCATATTATGGTTACATATTAAACATAATATGGTTAACCTTATGTGCTCGGCGTAAAATGTAATTATTTGTTAATTTTCTTTTAAACAAACACAAAACTTCCAAGCACTGATATTCCCATAAAAATATATAACCACACTTTCAAGCCAATTTATTTAATCCGATCTAGTACGGATAAACCATACAACTGATAGAAAACTGGCGATACCAAAATATTTTTAATAGTAAACGTATTTTACTTATATCTTAAACATTATATGCATAAGCGTGTAAAATCCTACCATTTAATGATTATTTGATAGTTTAAATGATTCCAAAGAATATAATATATTTACATAATTATCATTATTTATTTGTTGTAAAAATAATTATTTTTCAGAAAATCATTCTCAAATTTATAATTGTCATAAACATATGTTTTCAATAACTGAAATATTGATGAAGTTCAATAAAAATAACAATTGTTTGGTTATGACAACAAATTATTGTTACAAAAAACATAGAATAGTTGACTTAACCATGCCGAACCCATGTTTTTTCTCTGCGTGTAGAGTCTACTGACAATATCATAAACGAGTCTATAAACAAGTTAATAGACGAAATAGTTCAGTTCTAGTTCAGTTCTAGTTCAGTTCTAGTTCAGTTCTAGTTCAGTTCTAGTTCAGTTCTAGTTCAGTTCTAGTTCAGTTCTAGTACAGTTCTAGTTCAGTTCTAGTTCAGTTCTAGTTCAGTTCTAATTCAGTTCTAATTCAGTTCTAGTTCAGTTCTAGTTCAGTTCTAGTTCAGTTCTAGTTCAGTTCTAGTTCAGTTCTAGTTCAGTTCTAGTTCAGTTCTAGTTCAGTTCTAGTTCAGTTCTAGTTCAGTTCTAGTTCAGTTCTAGTTCAGTTCTAGTTCAGTTCTAGTTCAGTTCTAGTTCAGTTCTAGTTCAGTTCTAGTTCAGTTCTAGTTCAGTTCTAGTTCAGTTCTAGTTCAGTTCTAGTTCAGTTCTAGTTCAGTTCTAGTTCAGTTCTAGTTCAGTTCTAGTTCAGTTCTAGTTCAGTCTAGTTCAGTTCTAGTTCAGTTCTAGTTCAGTTCTAGTTCAGTTCTAGTTCAGTTCTAGTTCAGTTCTAGTTCAGTTCTAGTTCAGTTCTAGTTCAGTTCTAGTTCAGTTCTAGTTCAGTTCTAGTTCAGTTCTAGTTCAGTTCTAGTTCAGTTCTAGTTCAGTTCTAGTTCAGTTCTAGTTCAGTTCTAGTTCAGTTCTAGTTCAGTTCTAGTTCAGTTCTAGTTCAGTTCTAGTTCAGTTCTAGTTCAGTTCTAGTTCAGTTCTAGTTCAGTTCTAGTTCAGTTCTAGTTCAGTTCTAGTTCAGTTCTAGTTCAGTTCTAGTTCAGTTCTAGTTCAGTTCTAGTTCAGTTCTAGTTCAGTTCTAGTTCAGTTCTAGTTCAGTTCTAGTTCAGTTCTAGTTCAGTTCTAGTTCAGTTCTAGTTCAGTTCTAGTTCAGTTCTAGTTCAGTTCTAGTTCAGTTCTAGTTCAGTTCTAGTTCAGTTCTAGTTCAGTTCTAGTTCAGTTCTAGTTCAGTTCTAGTTCAGTTCTAGTTCAGTTCTAGTTCAGTTCTAGTTCAGTTCTAGTTCAGTTCTAGTTCAGTTCTAGTTCAGTTCTAGTTCAGTTCTAGTTCAGTTCTAGTTCAGTTCTAGTTCAGTTCTAGTTCAGTTCTAGTTCAGTTCTAGTTCAGTTCTAGTTCAGTTCTAGTTCAGTTCTAGTTCAGTTCTAGTTCAGTTCTAGTTCAGTTCTAGTTCAGTTCTAGTTCAGTTCTAGTTCAGTTCTAGTTCAGTTCTAGTTCAGTTCTAGTTCAGTTCTAGTTCAGTTCTAGTTCAGTTCTAGTTCAGTTCTAGTTCAGTTCTAGTTCAGTTCTAGTTCAGTTCTAGTTCAGTTCTAGTTCAGTTCTAGTTCAGTTCTAGTTCAGTTCTAGTTCAGTTCTAGTTCAGTTCTAGTTCAGTTCTAGTTCAGTTCTAGTTCAGTTCTAGTTCAGTTCTAGTTCAGTTCTAGTTCAGTTCTAGTTCAGTTCTAGTTCAGTTCCAGTTCAGTTCTAGTACATACATAATACATATGTTCTTGTCTTTAATTTTGTTTATGTAACTTGTTCCGCATACAATGTGGTTTATATTTTGAGATCGGGCACTCGCTATAGTTTCATCCATAGTGTCCTTTATATTTCGGTCTAGTCTTGTCTCTTCTTATTTAATGTGCTTTGATTTATACTCTAGTCCACAGTTAGGCCTGAAACCTTGTATTGATCTATAGTCTACTTTAGATTCATCTACAATCTCGTGTGCACTAAAAATTGGATTAATCGTTTTAATACTCACCTACATACTTGTTTCATCTTTGAATAAAATGTTTTGTAATATTTTCTTTTATTTTTTTCATTTTCTTTAAATAAATTATACAAATTAACAATAAATAAATAAACTACAATAAATAAATGTAAATATATAAATAAATAGTTAATAAAAACAATTTTAATAGCACTTTAATCAACTAAGGAGCTCATTTATTCAGTAAGAAACTACTAAATTTAAAAAACAAATAAAATTTTATAGTTTAATTAAACAAAATGAATTCCTAAATAAATTAACTTTCTACAATTGGAAATAAATTTCATTGTAAAATAAATAAAAATTAAATTACCATTAAAATCGATATGTTGCGAAAAATAAGTGGTCAACTTGTAATTAACAAATTAGAGTTAGTTACAAATTGTTAACTTATTATTCAATAAACAATTTATTAAATTTATTTTGTTTACAATTTAAGAAGTAAGAAAACTTAAAATAATATTTTTTTTATAATTTAAAAATTTCTTATAATTAAAAAATAATTCAACTAAACTAAACAATATTGTGGCCTTTTTAACAGTTTCATAATGTTTGAAACTTAATTATTTTAATTTTTTTCTTTAATAATATTAATTTTTTTTACAAAACATTAAATTTAAATTTTTTAACTTTTCGCTAAAACCAAAACAAAATTTTTAAAACAAAATTTAAGGTTCATTCGTTACTTTTATATGTTTACAAAACATTCACTAGATTAAAGAAAATTTCAAAATTTCAAAATTTCAAATCGATTTTAAGTTTTACTTTCGTTGCCATTGATTTCGATATGCCAAATATTGGGGATCGTATTGTTGTGATTGTTGCTGCAGCAGTTGTTGTACCTGTTGTGGACGGGGTTGATAACTATCGGTTACCGAGTCGTAAGTGTTTTCCGTGGAATCTGTTTGTAAAGATCTCTTCCAATAGCCGCCACCACCACCGCCAGCCGATTCACTCCAGTCATCGCCATGATCTTCATAATGATGCTGATGATGTGCATGTTCAACATAAACAACCTGTCGTTAGAAAGATTTATTCTTTGAAATAAAATAACCCAAGGAAATACCAAAGATACCAAGTGTATGATTACAAAAAGGAGAGCAAGAAAATGAGAGAGAGAGAGAGAGTCAGAGAGGATCATTACGTTCTCTTCTTTGTTTGGTTTTGTAAATGGGAAGAAGGGGAGATTTCTTGCCATTCCGTGTGTATAAGTAGTTATAGTTAGAGAGATGGTGTATAAAAGGCGGTTTTGTTTCAAAACAAAGGGTGTATGAAAGAAGTGGGTTTAACAATCAGATCTTTTATTAACAAATTCTTTTATTTACCACTAGAGTTAGTTATTAGATTTTACTAACTGCTCGGAATTTAGTAACCAAAATTGTTATAGGTTGTTTACACGATCGTTTATGGTTCCATTAGTAGTTTTACAATTTTTATTATACAGTTTTTGAAAAAAAGACAAATTTTGTTTTATCATCTTGTTTCCTAAAAGAATTTTTTCAATTATTAATAATTATTTGTAATGGCCACGATAAACAATACTTTCAAAATTTCTCTAAAGTCATAGCTTTACCTCTTAAAAGAATAAAAAAGAATAAGCTTTTGTCTATCTAAAGGTTTTCAATTCTGGATTAACTTTACTATAAGTAATTAGCTACATCTGTAGCTCAGTACTCGGAAGAAGCTAAAAAAGATCTGTATTTAACGTCATGATCCATTTTGAGTCCAGTTTTTGTAAAACAGTTTTCATTGATTATATAGAGACAAATATATAAAAAAGACAGGAGAATGAAAGATGTGAATGGGGGATTTCAATCATAGTGCCTTAGAAACCCTAAAATGCCTTAACAGACAGGATCGATGGGTAAAGTCTTTGAATTTTTCGGAGATTAGTTTTCTTAGAAACCCAACAATCCCTTTATATGGTGGATCAGTAGTTAAAGTCTTTGAAAATTTTGGAAATTAGTTTATAGTTTTACGGATCTATATCTACTCTTTAAAATCTAGATCCAAACACTTTCTGACCAATTCATCTGCGATCTTATTACGCTGTATATTACACAATGTCCTGACACCCACACTACTTTACTTTGTATAATCTGACTAATACTTCCAGGACACTTCTGCTGAAGTAATTTCGACCAGATAAATTCCGGTCCCTGCACATTGGTTAAGAGTTTAGAATTATATTCACAGGATCGGTTGGTAAAGTCTTTTCTTAGAATCCCAACTATCTCTTTATACGGTGACAAGATCAGTAGGTAGTCTTTGAAAATTTCGGAGATTAGTCTATAATTTTACGGATATATTTCTACTATTAAAATCTAGATCAAATACTTTCTGGCCTATTCATCTACGATCTTGTTACGCTGTATATCATACAATATCCCGATACCCAACACGTCGTTACTTTGTATAATCTGACTAACACTTCCAGTACACTTCTGCAGAAGTAATTTCGACAAGATAAACTCCGTTCCCTGCCCATTGGTTAAGAGCTTGGAATCATTCCATTCGTTCCTTCTAAGAAACACTCTTAGTATAACTGGATCGGTTGGTAAATCTTTGTATTTTTCGGATATTATTTTTCATAGAACCCTAACAATCTCTTTATTCGGTATCAGTAGGTAGTCTAAGAAATTTTCGAAGATTAGTCTATAGTTTTACTTATCTATATCTACTCTTTAAAATATAGATCCAAACACTTTGTGGCCGATTCATTTGCGATCTTGTTAAGCTGTTACACCTACATATTTCGTGGCCCATCCGCTTTGGTCTTACAAGAACTGACTCAAACATTCTTAATAAGTTCCTAGCCTTCACACTATCAACATATTTTCGAGTGAGTGTCTTTATGTTATTGCCAGCTTTTCATAAAATGCTTTGATCTCCTTCTGAAATACACTATATTCAAGTCGAAATTAAATTGTGGTCTAAAAGACAATTTAATTTCAACCAGATAAACTCCGGCCCCTACCCATATCCAAAGACTTAGAAATTCACTCGTCTCTTCTAGGAAGCACTATTGAATACTTATCCCCAAAGTACAAGGTCGTAACCTTCAGTCCCTGTTATATCTATTTCGTACAGTGTGACCCATCCGCTTTGGTCTTACCAGAGCTCATTTAAACACTTTTAATAAGTTCATAGCCTCCAAACTATCAACATATATCCAGATGCGAAACAGATTTAGAATAATATCCAATATCGCTTGCGTTACTGGCATATCAGGGAGTATAGTTTTACTAGCAACTTTCGCTATATACCAGCCGAAAACTGTTTAACCGATTTATATGAAATTTGCCTAATCTATAACCTAATTTTATTTTAAAAATGTTGGACACTCTATTGGACACCATTTTTCTGTTTTAAATCAAATTTCGTATATATGCACAGAATAGCATTCTGACGAAAATCTGCTTTAACTTATATTTTCTTAAACTCCTCGCTTAGAAGATGGCAAAGAGACAATGCACGATCATCGAAGATCGCATATCAAGGAAAATTAGAGTAATTCTGATATAATTGAAGTCGCAGTAAAACAGCGATTAATTTTGGTGGGAAACCCCGCATATTTGTTAAAAAACAAACTCAGTTTCCTAAAATTTCTGAAAACAGTGCTCGTAGGTGTTTATATACCCGGAATATTAGGGAACCTATAACTAGTTAGAGACCAATTTATAGTGCGATTTATCTATGAATTTTACCTTATTTAAGAAATTTATTCGAGTTATGAAGTGATTTTGGTGATTTGATCCAAATATAGACCGATCCGCATCAAATTTTAAGTTTTCTTATAAAGAAATCTGCTGGGGACGAACAGATCTTTCTTTTCTTAATGATCGATATTTTCTTAACAAAGATCTGTACCGATCTTAACCATTTTCAATAGGCTTCGTCAATGATCATGGTCATTTCATTGCATTATCTTCAAAAATGCGACCTGTAGTTTGATTACAAGGTTTACGTGGACGGACGACAGACGGATGAAGGACATAGCTAAATCGACTCAGAAAATGATTCTGAGCCGATTGGTATACTTTATGGTGGGCATGGACCAATATTATTGTACGTTAGAAACATTAGCACAAACCCAATATACCCTCTTCACTAAAGTGGTGTAGGGTATAAAAAGTATACACTAAGTCAAAATATTTGTTTGTCGGTGTTATGAAGACATCAATGAGTCCACTTCAATAACTCAAAAATAACAAAAATTGCATCTAATTTTAAAGAAAAGTCTAGTTTAAAAGTTATTTTCTCGATCGTTATCCAACACAAGATCATACATCCTTGATCGACTGCTGCAATGTGATCAAAAAAATTTTTACACAATAAACAATATACAAGACTGTAGAAAAATTATATTAATTTTAACAAGTCCTTTGTGAAACCCTTAATCCAAAAAACACACATTTGTATAATACAATTAACAACAGTAACAAAAACAAGTGTAAAAAAAAAACAATTTTTTTCAAAAACTGTGAGTGCGAAAACCCATTGAATAAAAAAACCCAGTTAAAAAAATTAACGAACAATTAACAATAAATTAATAAAACAAACATGGAACTAAAACATTCATACCTTCTGTGGTGTACCACCACGTTTGACATCAATCCAGAAACGAGCAATATTAATCAGCAGACCAATCAGAGCAATGGCAAAGAATTTAATTTGTAAATGAGCACCCAACAATTTCAGCAATAATTCTATTTTGGCCTTAAGGAAAGAGCCCAAAAGCATCAGTTTCATTAAAGCCTTCTTCTTCTTCTTTTTCTTGCCGCGAGTCACTGTGTGGGGGGAGAAAATCAAAAGTAATTTTATGTTAAATAAAAGTTTCTGGGGGCGATAAGAGAGAAATGCTTAAAATTTAGAATAAATCAAAAAAAATGGGAGGTTTGTGGTGTTTGTTAGTAAAATGGGTGCGTTTTTTAGTGCGTTTAGATAGTTTACAGAGAGAGAGGAATAAGCTTAAAAGCTATTATTTACATAAAACAATTAACAAAAGAAAAACTACTTTTTCTAAACAAAACAATTAAAAAATTTTCATTTTCTTTCATTTCTTTTTAGATAAGTGTGGATCCTGAAGATAATAATGTTCCTACAATGGTGCTTGTCTCTACTAACACATGCTTAGTTTGTGCTTAAACCATTACCATTGGTGTAGAAACGGTAAATATAGTTTGTATTTGTGTGATTTCTAATTAACAATCCAAAAAAAATTTTATACATATTTTAAGTGTAATTGATGTTTACCTACTTCCTATTTTGCTTTTTTGTATGTTGAGTTAGTTGATCGATAATACAGTTTTCAAGGGTGACTTTACTAAGGTTGGTAACATTGATCTTTTGGCTTTAGATTCCACTTAAAGAAGTGATGCGAAATTTGACTATTTTTATGAACTTTTTTTGAACGATTTTGTATAAATAGAAATTTTCAGAAATTTTCTTTAAAAAAATTAAAAACTTTACAAACTTTTTTCAGAAAATTTTGTATAAATAGAATTTTTTAAAAATTTCTTTTTAAAGAAATTTTGATAATTTATTTATAAGAAAATTCACAAATTTCTCTTTAAAAAGTGAAAATAAGGAAATTTTTTAAGTGAAATTTTAGATTTTTTTTAAGTGAAATCTTGTAAAAAATATAAATTTAAGAAAATTTTCTTTAAAAAGAGAAAATTTCTTTAAAAAGAGAAAAATTTCTTTCAATAGAGAAAATTTGGGAAATTTTGTTTAACATAAGAAATTTTCTTTAAAAGAAAAAAATCTATGATTTTTTTTTTAAGGGAAAAATTTCTTTAAATAAAGAAAATTTTCTTTAAAAGAGAAAATTCGGGAAATATTCTTTAAACGGAGAAAATTTGGGAAATTTTCTTTGAAAAAAGAAAATTCTTTGAAAAGAGAAAACTTTAAATAAAGAAAATTTGGAAAATTTTGTTTAACAAGAGATATTTTGGAATTTTTTTAAAAGATAAAATTTAGGAATTCTTTTAATTTGAGGAAATTTAGGAAATTTCTTTAAATAGTGACAATTTGGGAAATTTTTTTAATAAGATAAAATTTGGGAAAATTTTCTTTAAAAAGTGACAATTTGGGAAATTTTCTTTAATAAGTATGATTTTAGAAGATTTTCATTAAAATAATAAAAACTTTTCGAAGATCTTATTTTAAAAATGAGGCAATTTTTTGAAGTTTTCATTTGAAAAATATAAATTTAAAAAATCTTAAAAAAATTGAGAAAATTTGGGAAATTTTTTTGGAAAGAGATAATTTGGGATATTTTCTTAAAAAATTAAAAAATTTTAAAATTTTCTTTAAAAAGAGAAAATTTGGGAAATTTTCTTTAATAAGAGAAAATTTAGGAAATTTTCTTTATAAAGTATGAATTTGGGAATTTTTTTATAAGAGAAAATTTAGGAAATTTTGTTTAAAATGTGGCAATTTGGGAAATTTTTTTAATAAGAGAAAATTTCTGAAATTTTTTTTTCAAAAGTGACAATTTGGGAATTTTTCTTTAAAAAGTATAATTTTAGAAGATTTTCGTTAAAATATAGAAACATTTTCGAAAATCTTCTTTAAAACAAAAATTTTTTGAAGTTTTACTTTTAAAAAAATAAATTAAAAAAATTTTAAAAAAGAGACATTTTCAAAAATTATTTCAAAATAAAAGAAAGTTCCAAAAAATTTGGGAAAGATTTGAGAAAGATAACAAGATAAAATTTTGCAAACATTTTCTATAAAATATAGAGAAATTTTAGATTTTTTTATAAAAAAGAGAGAAATTTTCTAAAGTTGTCTTTAAAAAAAATTTGAAAATTGTTTATAAAAAAGAGAAAACTTTTCGAACATTTTCTATAAAATATAGGACATTTTCGTTTTTTTTTTTAGAAAAAAGAGAGAAATTTTCTAAAATGAACCTTTATCTATAAACATTTTTTCTTAAAAAAAAAAGAAAAATCTTCTTAAATTTTCTTAGAAAAAGAAGAAAAATATTCAAAAAAGTTTAATTTTGATTTTCAAAAAGGGAAAAAATTTTAGAAAATTTTCTATAAAAAGAAGAGAAACATTTTCTATAAAAAAGAGAGAAATTTCAAAAAAAATTATAAAAAAAGAGAACACAGATCAATTTTTGAAATTTTAGAAAAATATCAATAAAAACTTTATCGAAAGAGAAGATTTTCTATGGAAAATAAATCAACTCCTTTCTCCATAATTTCAATCAACTCACTCAACTTTTCTCCCTAAAATCCTAAAAAAAGAAAAAAAAAATCAAAAATATATATAAAAAAGCAGGGTCAGGAAGGAAAAAAAGCTAAAAGCAAGTAATAATGACCAAAAAAAAAAAAAATAATAATAATAATATGTGTATGGAAAAGGTGCAAAAAAGTTATTCAAACACACACCTCCATTACTTCTACCATATTTCATTGAATGTTTTTTCTTGCGCTTTCCGCCAAATCCATCGTCAACATCCCATTCGGCCAATTCTTCGAGTAGACCCAAACCTAAATGATCGGTTGCAGGTTCTTGTTCAACAACATAAGTAGCAGTAGCACCGCCATGACCACCACCATGTTGACCCTTCTTCTTCTTGCGTTTCTTTTGTTTTAAAGGTTTGATTTTCTGGACAACTGGCTGTAGCAGCTGTGTAGCACCATGAGCATCAAAACTATCATCATGATGTTGATGTGATGCTAATTGATGTTCTAATGGTTGTATGACTAAGAGATTAGCAGCTTGAGTTCCAATATCATGTTGACTGCCCTTCTTCTTTTTCTTTTTACGTCGCTTATTGCCACCTCCTGGTTTTTTAAGTTCTTCAACAGCATCATCAGTTTCTTGTTCATTATCTTCGTTATTGTCTGTTCCCTCTTCGATTTCAAAGAATTCCGCATCACTATCAGCAGCTTGACTAAGATTATTTGCATTCTCTGCCCCATTATTGGTATTTTTTAAATCTCCTGTCTGTTCATTAGCATTGCCAGTATTGTCTTGTTCATCATCTTCCTCTTCATCCTCATCATCGTCAGTCTCTTCATACTCATCGGTATGTTCTTCATTTTCTTCATCGTTTTGTGTTTGATAATTGTTTTTGGTATTTTGTAAATATTCATATTCACGTCCTAAAAATCTGTAAGGGAATAGAGATTTAATTTACAATAACTACAAAAATTCATTATCGATATTTTACCCATCCATAGTTTCAGCCAAATATTCTTTCATATAATTTGTTCCAATTTCAATTTTCTTTAAAATTGTTGAGGGTTTTTCTTTGCTTAAGGTTGTGGAATCACTGTAGCCACGTCTTTCTAGTGTGGAGTTCAATTGACGATCGGCTTCAGCTGGAAAAGAAAATTAAGATTATTTAATTTGATAAATTATAATACAAAGAGTTTAAACAAATATCGTGGGGTTTAAGGACTCAATTGTTCAAAGTGTCGCATATAAACTGATCTCGACAATAGTCTGGTCTAAAGTATATATTATAATCTACTCTATAACTATAGTCTGATTTATTGCCCATAATCTGGACTACAGTCTTGATTATAGTTTGGCATATACTCTGGAATATAGTATGCACCATATTCTAGGCTATAGTCTGCACTATATTATGGGCTATAGTCTGGACTATACTCTGAACTATAATGTGGGATATAGGGTGGACTATGGCCTAGACTTTAGTCTCGAATACAGTCTGGTCTTAAGTCTTCAATGAAATCTGGTATTGTCGATTGTAATCCAAAATCTTGTCTATAGACTCTAATAATTTCCGGTCTATAGACTCGACTATAATATGGTCTGAAGTGTGGTCTAATATGGTCTATAGTGTGGTCTATAGACTCGATTAGAGTCTGGTCTACAGCCTCAATTATAGTCATATCTATAGCCTCGACTATGCTCTGATCTATGGTCTCAAATATAATACGATTTGTAGTCTAACCTGTAATCTGTTCTATTGTCGATCCTGTAGTCTCAACTGAAGTCTCGTGTACAGCCTCGATTATTGGTTTATAATTTAAACTATACTGTCAACTAAGTAATTTACGATGAACCTAAACATAATAAACTCTTCAAGCAAATGTTGCGCATGCGTTATAACTACTATTTTATAAGCCTACAATTTTTATCATTTTAAAAACCTCTGCATAACCACCGGCTTATTTTTATTGATTTATGAACTAAACTGTAATTATTTATTTTTATGGTGATATTTTATTTTAACCACAAACTCAGCTACTTAGTAGAAAACAAAATCACAAACAAAAAACTGGTAAGACATTAAAAAATAAAACCATAAAATTTTAATATTTCTGCAAGTAGAAAACTATTTTAAAATAGCTAAGATTAAGTGTTAACTACATTTTAAAATAACTGCCACAACTAAAAGTTTAAACTTATTAAATTACGCAATATACATATTTAATGGTCACAAACAAAAAGAAAGAAAAATATTAATAATAGTATAATTACATTTAATAAATTGTTGTTTCTTAACACATTTAACAACTTACCTTTCAACTTTTGCCACTGAACATGCAATTCCCCATCCCAAATGTCTAAAAGACGGGCCGATTGTTGACGTGCACAAGACCAGGGCTGTTCTCGTATGGGACATAATATTAAATCAAAATATGGCGAAACTGCTGTAAAGATTAATTAAAAAACAAATAATTTTTAAAAAATTTATTAATTTTTTTGTTGCTATTTTGTTAGCAAATTTTCTAAAGAATAAAAGAAATTTTCTTATTTTCTTTACTTTTGAATAAATTTTTAAACCGTGAATTGTTTTGTTGCGCTTTGTTAACTTAATAGTTTTTGGTTGTTGAGTTAAATTAAATGGTAATGTTTAGTGAATAATTATAATAGAGGTATTCACGGTTATTATTAGGAACTATGGAGGAAAATTAATACACTCGTACACTGTTATGGAAAAGTAATTAAAATGTTTTGTTTTTTGCTCTGGGTTAAAAAAAGAACACTTTTATAGACAGAGTATAGACTTTAATTTAGACCAAACTATAGACTGGACTGTATACCAGACTATTGAATAGACCAGACTATAGATTAGGCTATATACTGGACGACAGACTAGACTACATACTACACTATAGACTAGACTGTAAACTAGACTATAGACTAGACTAAAGACCAGACTATAGACTAGACTATACACTAGACCATAGACTAGACTATAGACTAGACTATAGACTAGACTATAGACTAGACTATAGACTAGACTATAGACTAGACTATAGACTAGACTATAGACTAGACTATAGACTAGACTATGGACTAGACTATAGACTAGACTATAGACTAGACTATAGACTAGACTATAGACTAGACTATAGACATACTATAGATTAGACCAGGCTATAAATTGTACTATAGAATATCCTTGATTCGGAGACTTTCTACCAGAGTACCGAAATATATACAAGACTATAGGGTAAACAATATACCAGATTACAGATCACACTATAGACGATCCTAAAAACAGAAAATGGACTCTAAGAAACAATATTACCAGACAGTACTGCAGATTATTCAAAAGAATTCGGAAAATACAAAAATGAAACCCCCAGTTATTGAAAACAGAAATGATTTAATCTAGTTTGTGAATCTCTGATCCAACATTTAACATACTTTTCATATATCATATTTATTTGTTTTGATTTCCATTCATCGATCGAATATATCAACATATCACAATTTTTACACTTTGACACACATGAGAAATTTGCATAAAATTTTACTTATATGGTTAAAATAACAATATGTTGCATGCAACAAATAGTATTAGTGGTAAAAATCCTCAAAGAAAACCACAATAAATAAAGACAAAATTTTCTTATAAAACATATGTATACCGATATGAGAAAGTTTATTTTTTAGGAATTTTTTATTGGATCAAAATTGATTACTCAAAAGATCAATGGGCTTTACATCAAATTTAAAGCTTTAAGCTTTCACTAAAGAAACCCTAAAATGTAGTAAATACTCAGACAATAGAAATATGTAGTCTAATGTTAGTCATTTAAAAGATCTTGAAATTTTTATAAAACTCATGTAAATTCATTACAATGGCAATTAAGATGACCTTGTGTTAACCAAAGGCAACAACCAAGCTATAACATTATTTAGTCACGTTATTAGGAAAAGTGTTAAGAAAATCTAAAAAAAAACTTTTCCTTAAATAAATAAGTGAAAATAAGTATCAGTTTATAGGACTGTTGCTACATTATGTTGTTTTTGTGGAAAACATGTTTGAAACATTAAAAAAGACAAACTATTGTTACAAGATCCTCATTAATTTTCCACCCAATTGCAGTGAGTGCAACTAGTAGCAGCAGATGACTACTAAAGCTAAAGATTTTAGACTTTTCTGATAAATAATTGTGTAAGTGTGTGTGTGGGTTTAAAAGTCAAAGCCACAACTACTAACTTCAAGTGACATATAACTTTGGCCAACAACGTGGTGGCTTCTTTTGTTTCTGTGGCTTACAAGGAATTTTTCATTGTTATTTTCCTAAGCTAAATGCATCTTTTATTTAACATCTTGGTTTCCCATGAAATGTCATCATCAGTTATCGTTGTTTGTAGATTTGTGTAATGTTTTTTCTTTAGGTGGTTTGCAAAAACCAAAAAAAACACATCCTTTAGAGAGAAATTCAAGTTCATGTTTTGTTAGATTTGTTGACAATATTTTGTTTTTGGTAATACATTTTAATTTCACTTTCTCTATAAGACTTTATGAGTTTGATCATAATGGAGGAAGCTATTGTTTATATTTTATTATATATTTATAGTAAAAACTTTAGACATACCTATACTCAGGACTGTAAATTAATATACAATTAAGACTTTAGACTGATCTATAGTCATGAATGTAGACTGATCTATATTCAAAACTATAGACTGATCTATAGTCAAGTCAACACTACAGACTGGTCTATCGCCAAGACTATAAACTGATCTGTAGCCAAGACCAAAGTCTGATCTACAGTCAAGATTTTAGACAGATCTCTATCATTACTGTAAATTAATCTACAGTTAAGACTTTAGACTTATCTATAGTTATGACTGTGGACTGATCTATATTCATATCTATAAACTAATTTATAGTCAAGACTACAAACTGGTCTATTGCTAGTGTTGGCTGATCTGTAGCTAAGACAAAAGACTGATCAGTAGTCAAGACTACAGACTATTCTGACAGATCTTTGGTCAAGACTATAGACTGATCTATAGTCAATACTATAGACTGATTTATAGGCAGGACTGTAGACTGATCTATAGTCAAGACTACAGACTAATCTATAGTCTAGACTATAGACTGATCTTTGTCCAAGACTATAGACTGATCTATAGTCAAGACTATAGACTGATCTGTTGTCAAGACTGCAGACTATATCAAGACTATCTATAGTCAAGACTATAGACTGATCTATAGTCAAGACTATAGAATGATCTACAGTCAAAACTATAGAATGATCTACAGTCAAGACTATAGACTGATCTATAGTCAAGACTATAGACTGATCTATAGTCAAGACTATAGACTGATCTATAGTCAAGACTGTAGACTGATCTATAGTCAAGACTGTAGACTGATCTATAGAACAACGTGGTGGCTTCTTTTGTTTCTGTGGCTTACAAGGAATTTTTCATTGTTATTTTCCTAAGCTAAATGCATCTTTTATTTAACATCTTGGTTTCCCATGAAATGTCATCATCAGTTATCGTTGTTTGTAGATTTGTGTAATGTTTTTTCTTTAGGTGGTTTGCAAAAACAAAAAAAACACATCCTTTAGAGAGAAATTCAAGTTCATGTTTTGTTAGATTTGTTGACAATATTTGTTTTTGGTAATACATTTTAATTTCACTTTCTCTATAAGACTTTATGAGTTTGATCATAATGGAGGAAGCTATTGTTTATATTTTATTATATATTTATAGTAAAAACTTTAGACATACCTATACTCAGGACTGTAAATTAATATACAATTAAGACTTTAGACTGATCTATAGTCATGAATGTAGACTGATCTATATTCAAAACTATAGACTGATCTATAGTCAAGTCAACACTACAGACTGGTCTATCGCCAAGACTATAAACTGATCTGTAGCCAAGACCAAAGTCTGATCTACAGTCAAGATTTTAGACAGATCTCTATCATTACTGTAAATTAATCTACAGTTAAGACTTTAGACTTATCTATAGTTATACTGTGGACTGATCTATATTCATATCTATAAACTAATTTATAGTCAAGACTACAAACTGGTCTATTGCTAGTGTTGGCTGATCTGTAGCTAAGACAAAAGACTGATCAGTAGTCAAGACTACAGACTATTCTGACAGATCTTTGGTCAAGACTATAGACTGATCTATAGTCAATACTATAGACTGATTTATAGGCAGGACTGTAGACTGATCTATAGTCAAGACTACAGACTAATCTATAGTCTAGACTATAGACTGATCTTTGTCCAAGACTATAGACTGATCTATAGTCAAGACTATAGACTGATCTGTTGTCAAGACTGCAGACTATATCAAGACTATCTATAGTCAAGACTATAGACTGATCTATAGTCAAGACTATAGAATGATCTACAGTCAAAACTATAGAATGATCTACAGTCAAGACTATAAACTGATCTATAGTCAAGACTATAGACTGATCTATAGTCAAGACTATAGACTGATCTATAGTCAAGACTGTAGACTGATCTATAGTCAAGACTGTAGACTGATCTATAGTCAAAACTGTAGACTGATCTATGTCAAGACTATAGACTGATCTATAATCAAAACTATAGACTGATTTATAGTTAAGACTATAGACTGATCTATAATCAAGTCTATAGACTGATCTATATTCAAGACTATAGACTGATCTATAGTCAAAACTATAGACTGATCTATAGTCAAGACTATAGACTGTTCTATAGTCAAGACAATAGACTGATCTATAGTCAAGACTATAGACTGATCTATACTCAAGACTATAGACTGATCTATAGTCAAGACTATAGACTGATCTATAGTCAAAACTATAGACTGATCTATAGTCAAGACTATAGACTGTTGTCAAGACTACAGACTGATCTATAGTCAAGACTATAGACTGATCTATAGTCAAGACTATAGACTGATCTATAGTCAAGACTATAGACTGATCTATAGTCAAGACTGATATATAGTCAAGACTATAGACTGATCTATAGTCAAGACCATAGACTGATCTATAGTCAAGACTATTGACTGATCTATAGTCAAGACTATTGACTGATCTATAGTCAAGACTATAGACTGATCTATAGTCAAGACTATAGACTGATCTATAGTCAAGACAATAGACTGATATATAGGCAAGACTATAGACTGATCTATATTCAAGACTATAGACTGATCTATAATCAAGACTATAGACTGATCTATAGTCAAGACTATAGACTGATCTATAGTCCTGACTATAGACTGATCTATAGTCATGACTATAGACGTATCTATAGTCTTGACTATAGACTGATCATGATATATTTCCTCAATATAGACTGATCTATATAGATACGTCTATAGTCTTGACTATAAGCAGATCAATAATCAAGACTATATATATTTCTTCAATATTTTCTTTAAGTGTAAAATGTGTGTAAAAAAACCAATTCAATTGTTTTATTTTTAGTACAAGTTGCTTTTTGAAAAAGTGTTTGGGTGTGTGTTTAATAAAAATTTCAAGAAAGAATCATACATGCAATATATATTTTCACTTAATTAAATTTTAATGCCAATTTTTAGTTTTCTATTACTCTGCTGCGTTTGCTGGCTGATTTATAAAACAATTTTCTTTTATTAACACGATCGAAATATGAATTAACTATGGGTAAGACAAACAAAATAGATTTTATCTAAATTAAAAAAGAGAGAGCAATTGCAAAAGTATTTAAAATGTATAATTGATAAAATTTTGTATTAATTAATGAAATAAAATGTATGTTTTTAAATGATAAAATTATTATTGCTAATAAGCTTTTAAACTTACTGTGAGCCAAGCTGTAAAAAGCTTTCCTAGACTAAACAGAACCTAACTTAAGCTAATTCCCAAGATGTAGTTGCCAAGGAATTTGTTTAGTATAATATTCCTGGATTAGCAAAAAAAGCTTTTGCTTTCTCTTTTAATGATGTATGAAGATAAGTAGTTTCCTTAAAATTACTTTTATTTTTTAACCACAAATTTCAAAATTTTAATTTAAAACATTACTTTCCTAACTGCTGCTACATTGTCTTACTACTAGATAATGAATGGTACTAGTAAATCACAAAATAAGTCCACTGTTTACGCCCAAACAACTAAACAAAACCAAATTAAACAAATCAATCTTATAAAAGATTTATATTACTCTTGCCCTTAAGTACCCATAATTTTTTATTTATTTATGAACTAAAAATGCAAATACTTAACTGAGTTAAAGAAACAGAAGAGATGACTTTCACTACTTAGAAATCCTAATGACCATAAACAAAGTAAACTTACTAGACTTTGCTACGGTCAAGTGCAAATACAAATAAAATGCTTACTAGTAAGTACTACTAGTTGATTTGTAAGGCAATATGACAAGCACAAGATAAATAAACAGCCACTTGCTTATTGATTTAAATTATTTATTAGCTTAAGTATTTGATTAACTGTTTAAAAGTTAAAGCAAAAGTTGTTTAAATTATTAGCAAAAATCTTAAGAGATTTGTCAACCGTTAGTTTTGTATTAAAACTATAAATAATAGAAAACTGTTTAAAAAATTCAAATTGAATTGAAAAATGTTTTAAATTAATAGTTAAAATAAAGTTTATGAGTTTCTTTGTCAAGTAAAATAGATTAATTAGTGTTACATTGTTTTGAGATTTTATTAAAGTCGAACATAAAGAATTCGTTAGTTTGTAAAGATTTAAATAACGTGTATTTTTTATAGTTTTTAAAGCTACTTAGAAGTTTTTATCGTTATTATTGTTGAATTAAATGAAACGATATCAGCTTATAGTGTAGAGGATTTTAATGAATTTATATAATTAATTTTAATGTATTACTAACAAAAAAAATACGATAAAAAACAAGATGTTCTAAAATATAATTAAAAACGAAATTATTGAATAATAGAATATAATAATGATTCAAAATTAAAAAAAATATAGATCTCTAGTCAAGACATGATCAGTAACCGTCTATACTCTTATTTATAGATCAGAAGTATGTACTAGTCTAATGTAGATCAGTTTACAGCTTACAGTCTAATACATCCTCTTCATCATTCTATAGTCTTTACTATAGGTCAGCCTATAGTATTTACTATAGGTCAGTCTATAGTCTTGCCTATTGATCAGTCTATAGTCTTGACTATAGATCAGTTTACAGTCTTGACTACTTACCAACTAAAGTCTAAAGTTTTTTATAGTCTTGACTATTGATCACTCTATAGTCTTGACTATTGATCACTCTATAGTCTTGACCATAGATCACTCTATAGTCTTGTCTATAGATAACTCTATAGTCTTAACTATAGATAACTCTATAATCTTGACTTTAGATCACTCTTTAGTCTTGACTATAGATCACTCTATAGTCTTGACTATAGATCACTCTATAGTCTTGACTATAGATCACTCTATAGTCTTGACTATAGATCACTCTATAGTCTTGACTATAGATCACTCTATAGTCTTGACTATAGATTACTCTATAGTCTTGACTATAGATCACTCTATAGTCTTGTCTATAGATCACTCTATAGTCTTGACTATAGATCACTCTGTAGTCTTGACTGCAGATCACTCTATAGGCTTGACTATAGATCAATGTATAGTTTTGACTATTGATCAGTATTGCCTATTGTTCAGCCTATAGTATTCACTTGAATTTACTATACTGATTGTAGATCAGCCTATAGCTCTTAGTATAAATCAGACTATAGTCTTAAATATACATCTCTCTATGGTTTTGTCTATAGATGGCTCTACAATCCTGACATGGGACCGCTCTATAGTCTTGGCTATGGATCACTCTGTAGTCTTAACTAAGGATCACTCTGTTGTCTTGACTATAGATCACTCTGTAGTCTTGACTATAGATCACGCTATGGTCTTGACTATAGACCACACTCTTGGCTACAGATTAGTTTAAAGTCTTTTCTACGGCCTATAGATAACTTGATCTATAGTTGAGACTATTAAATTCTAATAACATACACATTCCTAACACGTGCTTATTAAATAAAATTCCATATTACCCTTTTGGCAACAAAATAAATTTGATTACCCATCAAAAAAAGATTTACCACATTAGATTGTTAAGAAACAAAGTTAAAATATTTATGAATACAAATATTTAAACCACATAGGTTTATGAATCATTTTTATTTTATTAACATGTCTAAGACTTTCTCTACTTTCATTGCGCAAAATAAAACTAGTATCAACTACCACAATGCTTGATTCGCTGTAAATACGCAATATTTGATTTTTTTATAACTAAACACCAGTTATGTTCGAAGTAACAACTGTAAACTTGCCAACAATAATAACGATAAAGCCAATAACAACAATTAAACTAGATTTTTATTTTTTATTAATTAATTGATTAGATTAGGAAATCCTAAGAGACAATTTTTTTTCGCAATATATAGAAATGTAAATGACAAGTTTGTAGTTTAAACATGATAAGTTTAAAAGCATTTTCTATAAGTACTTTCCTTTCATTTATCTTGTTTCAATTAAATTTTAAAATATTTTTTTTTTTGTAAAATACATTGAAAACAATAATTAAATAATATTCTTCTGTTGAGAATATATTTTAATCATGTCACCTTAATATTTAAACGTGTAGGAGCTGAACATGTACATTAAGGATTTAAGTACCATTTTTGTCCCTTTTTATTAAACTCTACTCCAAAATTAAGCCGACAACTTTTTTTTTAATTTAACATTTAAAGCAACGAACTAGAACTAACCTAGAACTGTACTCAAACTGAACTAGAACTGAACCAGAACTGAACTAGAACTTAACTAGGACTGAACTAGAACTGAACTAGAACTGAACTAGAACTGAACTAGAACTGAACTAGAACTGAACTAGAACTGAACTAGAACTGAACTAGAACTGAACTAGAACTGAACTAGAACTGAACTAGAACTGAACTAGAACTGAACTAGAACTGAACTAGAACTGAACTAGAACTGTACTAGAACTGAACTAGAACTGAACTAGAACTGAACTAAAACTGAACTAAAACTGAACTAGAACTGTACTATAACTGAACTAGAACTGAACTAGAACTGAAATAGAACTGAACTAGAACTATAACTAGTAATTAAAAATAGACGTTTTCAATATTTCTTTTTTTTATTTTGTGACTTTCTGAAAACTATTCCATATAAAATCAGTAGGCCTATATTCTAATTCACTTTTCACACAATTGTTTTGTTTTTAATTTCTAATTCCTAGAATACGTATTTTTTTAAATATTTGAATAATAATTTTTTATATTCTTCTAAAGCTTCATAATTTGATTTCTGCGTCCTCTAAGTAGGTTTTTAGTTTTCACAAACAAAAACCAAAAGAGACCCACAGAAATAACCCAATTAAAATTATATATTTTTAACACAGTTTTAATTTCTTTTTGTTTACTTTAAAAAGACAAGTTTTTTTTTCATTTGTTTTGTTTAAAAATATTTTAAAACCATAATCAAAACAAACCACCCAGGCAACACCTTAAAATTATAAAGTGTTTAACACCTTTTTGTTAAAACAAAACTAAACATAAACACTTACTGCACTAGTTAATTACTTTAAGAATAATTCTTATTTTTATACATAAAAGTGTAAATGTCTATTTAAGTTAAAAATGACCCATATAACAACCTCTAACCGGTAGACGACTCACCTCTGAATACTTCTTTTTTCTTTATAATAAAATTTATGCTCATAATACTTTTCATACACTTCAAGTCTCTTTAGAGTAAAAAAAATATTATTATAATAAACAACTTTATATAAACAAATACTATAATTTATTTATAAAACTTGTAATTTACATGCTATTTTGCTGTTTTTCTTTTCTTCTTTTCCTCTTCAGTAAAGTAGGCAATTTGTTCTGCATTTTGATTTCGTTCAAAAGTGCGATGAATATGACAAACATGTTGACATTATTTACGATATTGTAAATCATGTCACACTAGTTAAATTAAATTAATATGTTCTAAACACAATGGCGCATGGCCCTCTATATAAACTAGTCATAGAAATTGTATAACAAGTGACATAGATAGACATAGATTCTAAATCTATTTAGAGTTTTAGTACAGAACTCTTAAACAATATTATGAGTGATATTTGAAACTAGTAGGTCTCATATGTATATAAAAAAAGGCAGGTGATTTTAATGAAAAGAAAGTTTTTTTAAACGTTCATATGTTTGTATGTAGGTGTTGTATACTAGTTGTAAACCACATTACCAGTTCTTTACAATTCTATTGTTAGACTTAACTATTAAAGATAAGTCCCTAGGGAAAGTGAATTTTATGTTGAACTAATATAAAACTTTTTGACAAAATTTGAAATATGAAAAAAAAAATTCAATAAATTTTAAAAATTCCAAAATTGCAAATCTAATAAAAATCAAAATTAAAACAAAATACAACTACTTTAAAACAATTTTTCAAATTTAGTTATTCTTACGATAAATATGAAAAATATTTACGATAACATAAAAAATTACTTTTTTCATAAATAAAGTAAAATTCAAAATTAGTTTAAATTTGTAGGAATTTAGGAAAAATTTTAAATTTGCTTTATTTCTAAGCTAAGCGGGAAAAAAATTTACGATAAATTTAAAAAAATTCCAAAATTGCAAATCTAATAAATATCAAAATTAAAACAAAATACAACAACTTTAAAACAATTTTTCAAATATTTTTATTCTTACGATAAATATGAAAAAAATTTACGATAACATAAAAAATTACTATTTTTATAAATAAAGTAAAATTTAAAATTAGTTTATATTTGTAGGAATTTAGGGTAACTCTATATTTGCTTTATTTCTAAGCTTAGTGGGGAAAAATTTACGATAAATTTTAAAAATTCCAAAATTGCAAATCTTGTAAAAATCAAAATTAAAACAAAATACAGCAACTTTAAAACAATTTTTTAAATTTTGTTATTCTTACGATAAATATGAAAAAAATTTACGATAACATAGAAAATTACTTTTTTCATAAATTAAGTAAAATTCAAAATTAGTTTAAATTTGTAGGAATTTAGGAAAAAATTTAAATTTGCTTTATTTCTAAGCTAAATGTGAAAAAATTTACGATAAATTTAAAAATTCTATAATTTAAAATTTAATGAAAATCAAAATTAAAACAAAATACAACAACTTTAAAACACATTTTCAAATTTCGATATTCTTACGATAAATATCAAAAATATTTACGATAATATAAAAACCTACACTTTTCATAAATAAATTAAAATTCAAAATTAATTCATATTTGTAGGAATTTAGAAAAAACTCTAGATTTGCTTTATTTCTAAACTTAGTGTGAAAAAAATTACGATAAATTTAAACTTTCAAAATTTGCATATCTAATAAAAATCAAAATTAGTTTATATTATAATGATTTTTAAACAAATTTCAAAAATTTTTTATTTCTCGAGTAAGTAAATTACTTTTATCGGAAATTTAAAAAAAATCAAAATAAGTTTATATTTCTAGGAATTTAATAAAAATTATAAATCTGATTTATTTTCAAAAAAAATGTGAAAAAAATTTACGATAAATTTAAAAATTCAAAATTTGTAAATCTGAAAAAATTTACGATTAATTTTAAAAATTCCAAAATTGCAAATTTAATAAAAATCAAAATTTAAACATAATACAACAACTTTAAAACACTTTTCAAATTTCGTTATTCTTACGATATATATGAAAAAAATATACGATAAATTTAAACCTCCAAAATTCTATTGATCTAATAAACATCAAAATTAGTTTAAATTATAATGATTTTAAAACAAGTTTTAAAACTTTTTTAATTTTTTGAGTAAGTATTAGAAAAATTTACGATAAAGTAAAAAATTAATATTTTCTAAAATTTTATAAAATTCAAAATTAGTTTATAATTCTAGGAATTCAATAACAATTTATAATTTGCTCTATTTCTAAGCTAAGTGTGAAAAAAATTTACGATAAATTTCATTTGCATCGCTTAGTCCCACATTCATTCCTTTATGGGGTATCTGTTGTAATTCGGCTTCAGCACCGAACTTATGCCGAAATGAAGACTTCATCGTGCATCTATCAGTCTTTTTACCGCAACTCACTCAGTCCCGCGAATTTGGGTTTAAAAGACTGCCACTATGTGGATCTCGAAGGAATCTTAATCAATTGACCACCTAGGACATAGTTCTGCGGGAAACTGGTCACACGTAGTAATAGATTATGTGGTTCTCTATGTGGAT
This sequence comes from Lucilia cuprina, assembly GCF_022045245.1. Lineage (NCBI taxonomy): Eukaryota > Metazoa > Arthropoda > Insecta > Diptera > Calliphoridae > Lucilia > Lucilia cuprina. Next base: position 45,561,176 of record NC_060953.1, on the reverse strand, counting down.
CTCGAAGGAATCTTAATCAGTTGACCAGCTAGGACATAGTTCTGCGGGAAACTGGCCACACGTAGTACCAGATTATGTAGTTCTCTAGATCTACCCTAGAGCAAATCAATTCGAGAGATGATTGAAAGGGAAAAAAAGGTTTTGAAGAATCCCTAAGGAATCTCAATCAACTGACTAGCTAGGACATAGTTCTGTGGGCAACTGGCCAACCGTAGTACCAGATTATGTAGTTCTCTGGATCGACTCCAGAGCAAATCAATCCGAGGAATGATTGAAAAGGGAAAAAAGGTTCTGATAGCACCTCTTTTCCCTGGAATTGCAATTATGAATTCTTTCATCATGATAACATAAATGTTAAATATTAACCCCGTATTCATAAAGATATTAATAGCTTATTTTAGGTTTATTACACACATTTTCCATACAAAATTTCTACAATAAACCATCAATAAATTTATTAAGTATTATGTATAGGGGGGTAAATTTATGTGTTAAAAAATAGGACTTTAATGGATGCCAGATGGCGTTTTTTCGACCATTGTAATTCCCTTAATGACAAAGCCCTTAATATGTATGTGATAAAAAGGTCTTCATTAGAATCTTAAGAACATAGTCCGACAGATTTTTAAGCCAGAGACCAAATTATACTTTTCTCAAAGACTTGATCTGCTCTTTAGCCGAATCTCTATCACATTTCGCTTTCGAGATATCGTGTCCTGAAGTTTGATTAAAAAAAACACAATTTTTAACTCTTTTTGAAATGTTTTGTAAAAGCAACAAGACAACTTTGTTTAGATAATGTTGTATGCGGTCCTAAGGTATATTCTGTTAGCTTTTAAATAAAGACTTAAAATCTTTAAATTTCGAGATATCTGCTCATTATGTTGAACATTCGATAATGTCTTTGCAAACGATATAGCATTAGAGTATTAATCAAAATATTTGTAAACTTGAAGTAATTATAAACTTTTCTCCATGAGCGGGCCTAATATTATTTTTGTTATTCATTTTAATGATCATTAAGAAATTAATTGATTAAAATTAGCATAATTTTGAATAAAATCTTAAATATGAATGCAGGAAAAAGTTATTTAACTTTTATAGAAAAAGTGTTTAATTTATTTATAAAACATTTTTGTATGTTACATTTCAAAACGTTTTTTAAAGGGTTTATAGTTTCTAGAAATAATTATATAATATTTAAAGAGCGTTCAAATCAAATTGCAATTTTAATTAAATAAAATAAAAATTCGCCAATAAACGTGTTTGCAATATTTATGAATAAAAGTAAAAGTTTATTAAAGCATGAAAATAGGAGAAATTTTATACGACAAAAAAAAACAACCAAAACATTTTATATTAAAAAGATGCAAACAAAAAAAATTTAAGCTAAACAACAACATAAACACCAGGCAAATCAAAATTTATGGAAATACTAACTAATGCAACATCCAAGTTTAACAACTTAGATGAATTTCAAACAAGGCAACAAAACAAGATGTAACCAACAACAGCAACAATGAGCCAACAAACATACCTACATGGCCAACATAAAAGTTGTTCAATGAACATTTTCAATTTCATTATAAAACTTCATTTGTTAAAAAAAATCCCAAAAAATATAAAAAAGAAGATAAATAAGATTCAACTTACCACTTCTTTGACTTGAAGCTGCTGCGGTCTGCTGTTGTTTATGCTGTAGTAATTGTTTTTGTTGTTGTTGCTGCTGTTGTTGTGAAGCTGCATAAAAACTTCGACTGCGTGAGCTGGGTATGGGACTCCAACTGTAAACAAATGGCATCAAGACCAATAATAACAATAAATTACGAAGCCAATCCATTGTTGTCAACACAGCAAGTTAAAAGCTTTTCTTATCTTCAACTTAAAGAATCTTCTCTATACAAACACCTTTTTTTGAATGATGTACAAGTTATAATTTTCTAGATTTTTGTTGTTGTTATTGTCTTTAAAACAGCGTTTCGTAACCGTTACATTAATTGTCATTAAACATTAAGAAAAAAATGAACAAATGTAAAATGTTTTTTTTGTTAAACGTAACATTTCAATGCAATAGAAAACATATTATGGTTTTATTAACGGTTTATTTAAGGTTTTCTTTTACAACATTTTATTTTCAAACTATTTTTTCTTTTATTAACTTTATTCACACATCAACAACACCTTCTCTCTAAAGGTATTAAAAATTTTATTTTGATTAATAAAAAAATTTTCACTGATTTCTTTTGTTTTTTTTATTTGAATATTTTATTTTGAAATACTTCTTCTTCTTTACCACTTTGTTACATTTTTATTTTCAAAATTTAATCTCGGATAAGACCAACCAAAACACAGCAATAATTGATCGTTTTCTTTAGTTGCTGCTTAAGCAGCTGGTGGTAGCTTAAATTTTGATGCAGACTCTAGCAAGTTCAAGGTAAAATTAAACCATGACTAGCATACGTAAGAAGTTTTATACCGGCGTTTAAGCTCAAAGTTAAACCTGCAGCTTAAGAGTGGTTTTTCCTTACCAAACCATAAAGAGTAAACCAGACTTTAACTTAAGAGTAAAAGAAAACATTTAAAAGGTAAAACCACCATATTACTTTGTATGAAAAAAAAACAAACAAAACTCTCTTTTTTTTTTGGTCTACACAAACTATAAAAGCTTTTATAAACATAGGGGACTTTTTTTCAAAAATTGTTCAACGTTCTGCTGTGGCATTCATTTATACTTACACACCTCAATGTAAGGAAAGTTATTTAATTTTTCTTACTCACTTTTCAATAATCATTGGCTCGTTGTTGGCTGTTTGTTATCAATGAAAGATTAATAAATCATATTTAACCATAAACTAAGTTTGCTACTTAAGTCTTTTGTTTTGTTTGCCTTTAATTGTCGCAACTGAAATATTTCTAATGAAATTATTAAATATTTTAATTAAAAATGGTATTTTCTATTAACACTCTCTTTTATTTTTTACTGTAATAGGAACATTTTTTAAGAAATATTTCAATTAATATGAACAAATTTTAAATACTTAAGAAAAAATTATTGAAAAGTTTAAAACAAAACAACTTTCATTCATTTGAAATATTGAAATATTTTATGTTTCATAGACGTTATAAGGTTTCCCTAGTAGAAAATCTAACAAAAAAAATCTTATAAAGTTTTTTTAAAGAACTGAGCTAGAACTGAACTATAACTGTGTTAGAACTAGAACTGAACTATAACTGTATTAGAACTGAACTAGAACTGAACTAGAACTGAACTAGAATTGAACTAGAACTGAACTAGAACTGAACTAGAACTGAACTAGAACTGAACTAGAACTGAACTAGAACTGAACTAGAACTGAACTAGAACTGAACTAGAACTGAACTAGAACTGAACTAGAACTGAACTAGAACTGAACTAGAACTGAACTAGAACTGAACTAGAACTGAACTAGAACTGAACTAGAACTGAACTAGAACTGAACTAGAACTGAACTAGAACTGAACTAGAACTGAACTAGAACTGAACTAGAACTGAACTAGAACTGAACTAGATCTGAACTAGAACTAAACTTTTAAGTCTTCTCAAGAAAGCTTTTGTAAGTTTTCTTTAGACATATTTTCTAAGTTTTCATTTAATTGGAAAGCTTTTCGTTAGGGAACTTTATAAGCTTTGTTAAGATAGCTTAATAATTGTTCTTTAGTTTTCTTAAAAAGGTTTTCTTACAAAATTATAAAAGATTTTGAACAAAGCTTTACAGGTACTAAAAAAAGCTTTTAGTGATTGTCATATATTTACTTACATGATGTGATTTGCATTTTAGTTCAATTCAACAAAGCCGTTGTAAACTTTATGTAACATAATTTTATTTATATGCATTTATTAAAAAGTATTATAAAAAACTAAATAATTATTTGCACATTTCATAATAATTCGTAAAATGCATATTCATTATTTTTAAAATGCAAAAATGGTTAAATAGAAAGTAACTTTAATGCATTTCCCGTAAAGAAAAAGATTTAATAACAAAAATATTAATAATTTTTGTGTTGAAATAATAATGAAGTAACTGAAGAAATTGGGAAGAACGTGATATGAATTTTAACAGCGAATACATTCTTTTAAGGGCAATACTACGTAACACAATTAAAACTTTCTTCAAAAAAAGTGAATGAAGAAATAAATAATGAATTATATTGATAAATTATGACATAATTAGCATTTTATTATAAATTATTTAATAATAACAGAAAATTGTAAAAAAATATAGTGTTTATTTTGTTATAATAAATTTTGTGTTAAATTTAATAGTAATTTGTATTATTTCCAAATATATATATTTTTTATATTTACAATTTTTGATTTTATTTAAAAATATGATTATCTTGATAGTGACAAACTTTCAACTTTCTTTAATGTAAAGTTTGGCAATACATTTAATAAATAAATATTTGTATAAAAAATTCACACCTTCTATTGGTTGGCTGAATAGCGATGTGGTCAATATTATAAGAGAAATACTAAAGAAAATTGTTAAACATACATTTCTAGCATAATTACTAACTACATGATTAACCATTGTATATTTACCATAGACATTTATGTGTGAGAAAGTGTTAACGTTTTTTTTTTCGCTATTATTAATATTTAAAGAAAATCAAAATCAATAAAAGATTTTATCAATGTTTTATTTAAACAAAAAAATGTGATCTAATGATTAGGTTTTTAAAATATTTTTTTACGATCTTTTCTCAATTAACAACTTACGTTAGCTTTAGTCGCTTCAACAGAACTGTAAATGTAAAAAATTAAATTTAAACAATTTTAATTAGAAAATTCATCAACAAAATTCCAAAATAGAAAACTCGTTGAAATTTTATTTTAAAAACAAAACTCGTCGAAAGTTTGTTATTTGACCAGTTTTGTCAAATAAATAGGCAATTCATTACACACAAAATTTTGTGCATAAAATAAAATTCGTCAAAATTTTTCTTAAAATGTAAACTCGTCGAAAATTGTGTAAAAAAAGAAACAAAGAAAATCAACATAATTTTCAGAACCTATATATAGCCGATAGAAAATCCGTCGATATTTTTGTAGTAATAGAAAACTCGAAAAATATACTTGTCCAGAAATATAAAAAATACCAAAAAATTCTTCCAAAATAAAAAAAAAATTATAAATTTCATCAAAAAAAATTCAAAATAAAAAACTCGTCGAAATTTTATTTTAGAGAAAACTTGTCTAAAATTTTATAAAGAAAAATAAACTCGTCGAAAATTTTATAAAAAAACTGATTAAAAGTTTTCATTAAATTTTTGTTTTTTATTTATTTAATTTTTTAAAATAAACTCGTCGAAAATTTTATAAAAAAACAGGTTGAAAATTTTCTTTAAATAGACAATTAATCAACAGAATTTTTAAAACATAAATATCACCGATGAAAAACCCGTCAAAACTTTTGTAGTAATATATAATATAAAATATATAAAAAAATATAAAAAAATACAAAAAAATACAAAAAACTCGTCGAAATAAGAAAATTTCCATTAAATAGACAAGACAATAAGATTTGTCAAAACAGAAATCTCGTCGAAAAAATATAAAATTATTTTTTAGTAGAAAACTCTAAAACTTATTATTTTTTTAAATATATTTTAAAACTTGTCTAAATTAGCTTTAAATAGAAATTTTGTAAAATATTTTCTTTAAATTAAACTTTTGCCAAAAAAAATTTTAGAAATAGTCCAATCGTCAAAAATTTTATTTTTCTAATTTTTGCCAAAAATGTTCATTAAATAAAAAATTCATCGAAAATATTTTTTAAATAGAAAATTAGTCGAAAATGTTCTTTCAAAATTCATGGAAAATTTTATAAAAATAAAAAAGATATCGTAAATATTCTTTAAATAGGGAATTAAAATAAAATTCGTCGAAAATTTAGTTTAAATAAAAATTCTATAAAATTCGAATAAAAATGTAAAACTCGTCAAAATTATTAAAAAAAAATGTTAAACTCGTCGAAAATTTTCTTTAAATAGAATTTTTCCCATATATTTCTTTTTATTAAAAAAAATTACTTTTCATAGAAAATATTGTTTGATTAGAAAATTCGTCGAAAATTCTCTTAAAATAGAAGACTTGTCGAAACTTTTCATTAAAAAAAAATTAAAAAATTAAATAAAAACATGTAGATTTTTTAAAGAAAAATTCTTCGAAAATTATTTTTAAAAAATTTTTCTCAAAATAAAAAACTTGTCGAAATTTTTTATTAGAAAATTTTAAGAAATAATAAAAATAATCAAAAACTCATTTAAAAAATTATCTTTAAATAGAAAACTCGTTGAAATGTTGTAAAACTAATCTTGTCAAAATTTATTAAAAAAAATTCGTCGAAAATTTTAAATAAATAAAAAAAACTTATCTTAAACTTTTATTAAATACAAAAAATCAAAATAGAAAATTCGTCGATAATTTTAACGAAATAAAAAACTTGTCTAAAGTTTTTATTAATTAAAAAAATTCTGGAAAATTATCTTTAAATAGAAAATTCGTTGATATTTTATCATAAAATATTTGTCAAATTTTTTTTTTTATTTTTTTTTTTAATTAAAAATCTCGTCTAAAGTTTTTATTAAACAAAAAACTCGTTCAAAAATAATTTTTAAATAAAAAAAACTCCTTGAAATTTTATTATAGAAAATTTGTCAAGATTTTTTTTTTTAAAATAGAAATATCCTCGAAAATTTTAACGAAATAGAAAACTCGTCTAAAGTTTTAATTAAATAAAAAACTCCTTGAAGAAATATCTTTAAATAGAAAAGCTTGTTGAGATTTTGTCAAAATTTATTTAAAAAAAGAAAATTCGTCGAAAATTTAAAATAAAGAAAAAACTCGTCAAATGTTTTCATTTTAACGAAATAGAAATCTCGTCTAAAGTTTTTATTAAATAAAAAACTCCTTGAAAAATATCTTTAAATAGAAGAACCCGTTGAAATTTTGTCAAAATTAATTTAAAAAAAGAAAATTCATCAAAAATTTTAAATAAATAAAAAACTCGTCTAAAGTTTTCATTTAATAAAAAACTCATTGATAAATAATTTTTAAAAAGAAAACTCGTAAAAAATTTAATCATGAAAATTTATAAAACAATTTTTAAAAAAATAGAAAATTCGTCGAAATTCTATAAATAGAAAATGGAAAGTAGTAGTAGTCATTTTTTATCGAAATTCAAAATTTTTTTATAGAAAACTAGTTAAAACTAGTGTTCAACAACTCGTCGAAAATTTATTTCAAAAAGTGTTTTAAAATACTTATAATCTGTCCAAAAATTTTTCTATAATAAAATTATCGAAAATTTTCTCTTGTTACAAATTCATATCTTTACACTCATATAGACCTTAATTTCAAAGTAGCGCCTAGAAAAGCTATTGGAAAACTCTGACACATTTAGAGCTTATTAGTGTTTAGCAAACATTTCGACGTGTATTTAATTTACTACAGACAAAAGACAAATAAAATCCATAAACTAACTTTTTTCTATAATTTATGTTATTTATTCCAAAACAAACAAAAATGTTATTTTGTATAGTTTTAACCAATTAAAAATGGTTTTCTTCTTCTTTAAAGTGTTTTTAACCATAATTGCCTAACTCCAACACTCACACATACACAATGACCAATAAGTTATAAATGTCATTTATTATAAAGGAGAATCACGTTATAATGTGATCTTTATCATTATCATTTAATCGCACGAAAATCACACAAATCATAAATAAAAGATAAAAAGTACTTTAGCACTTGTTTATGGCCACAAAAGTACCAATATGTCAGATTTTTGTATTATAATTGATTTTTATAAATTGAATATTTATATGGCATTTAACAAACATTCATGTTAGTTTTTTCTCTAAATTTCATTTTTCATTTCTCTTACAGAAACTTAAGCTTCTTCGCAAGGCCCAAAGGAAAAGTGACCAAACTCAATTGCAACAAAATGTTTTTTTGTCACAAAACATTGTTTAGTATCTGGTACCATGAAAATACTTACAACGATGGGGTAAGTACATACAAGTACATGTAATTATTCATAATTGGTAGCGAAAACAAAAGATGAATTGAATGTTGAATTACCAATTATTGCCACAACAATTATTAGTTTGTTACTTTTTGTTTCGTTTCTAAAATCATCATGTCACTACTGCGTCAAACGAAATACGCGATTGGCAAAAGCGTGACACAGAAGTGAAAATCTAATGAATTTTTTTTTAATTTCAAAATAATATCAAATATGGTAAAAAACAACACATTAACTATTTGAACATGTGATCATTTATAATATAATAAAACTCTTCAACGTCTTCTCTAATATTTCTAACAATTATAACAGTTTTTCCCAAACTGCTCAATAAATAATTATTTCCAACCAAATTCTTCTCATCTATTAGTGTTCGCCGCTATAGGCATTTGTTGCACGTTTTTAATCCAATTTGTTTAAAATAAAAATTAAAAGGAACCAACAATTCAACAATTGCATTAGTTTTGCTTGTCTGTCTGTCTGTCTGTCTGTCCGCCCGTCTATCTGTCTGTCTGTCTGTCTGTCTGTCTGTCCGCCCGTCTATCTGTCTATCATTTCTTAAGACCATTTTAGCCTTGAAAAGATTTGAGCAAAAAACTCAAAATTCACACATTTTAATTCCAATGAAGTTATTATTTGTTCATAAATAGATGTAAAATACAACTTAATGTTTGCAATAAGAAAAAACAAAAACCATTCCGACATCTTTGGTGGTATTATCCTTATTTGTTCAACAAGAAAAGTAAATGTCGTTCAACAGCTTTACTTTGATTTCAATTAAGGTTATTATGCAAGTTTGCATGTTATTGGCGAGACAAGTTGTCGAAAAGAAAAGTTGTTGGTTATACAAAAAACACAACAAAAAATTAATTAGAAATAAGTGTATTATTTTCTATAGACTAGACTGTAGTCTATACTATAGACTAGACTGTAGTCTATACTATAGACTAGACTGTAGTCTATACTATAGACTAGACTGTAGTCTATACTATAGACTAGACTGTAGTCTAAACAATAGACAAGAATGTAGTCTATTCTATAGACTAGACTGTAGTCTAAACAATAGACAAGAATGTAGTCTATTCTATAGACTAGACTGTAGTCGAAACTAGAGTGTCGTCTATTCTAAAGACGATAGCCTGTGTACTAGTTTTTAGTATATTCTAATGTATTCTCGAGTTTATCTTTTAGACTAGACTCTAGTCTATTCCTTAAAACATTTACACTTATTACTTGACATATCCTTATGTTGGAAGTCACCGGACAAGTTCATTAAAAATTACACGCAGGGACATCTGTAAAGCTGTCAACAATGTGTTTTTTTTAATTTGATTGATTGTAAACATCTACAAATGAAAATTTACAGTTTTCTCTAAATATTTAGCTAGAAAATTGAAACACCATATTTGCAAAATAAAAACAAATAATAAATAAATAAAATCTTTACTAAATACGTTCAAAGAAATTAAATATTTTCGAGAAACGTAAATGGTCGAAAAGACGTAAGTACCTATGTACATATATACATATGTATATTCATAAACACAGACATTTTAAACATAAAGTTGTACATTTTACATTGTATATTAAAAAGTAGATAAATATGAACATATGAATGTTCGTTTATATGTATGTGTATTTATATGCCAGCTTTGTTGTTGTTATTGTAGTACAACACTTCAACTGTACGTTCATTGATGTTAAATGATCAACAAATGTTACAAAAAGTCTTTATTAGAAACACTAGGCTCTCTGAGGCGTTTTAATATTGAATTCAATCATTATGATTAAATAAAATTGTGTTTGTTAGTTTGTTTGTTTTTTTATAAAAGGAAAAATATAATTAAATATGTACTATAAAAGTATATAGAAATTTATAAAAAAAAAGTAAAATGACCTCTTAAGGAAAAATATCAATTTGTAATAATTTATCTGTATTTGTATTTAAAAGAGATTGTTGTTAATACATTTTAATGTTGTTGATAAAAGTAAGATAAAAGTAGTTTAATCTGCATTTAATCATGTATTTTATGATAAAGATGAAAAAAAACTCAGGGAAATTTAATAAAAGAAAATTTCAAATCATTTTATCATTCCTTAAGCCGCCTTCACACGAGCATATAAGTAATATGATCTGTCAAACTTTCGTGTGGAAAAGTACGGTTGGTATCGTAATGAAACTATCACACATTGAGAAAAATACAGATACATAACAATGAAATACACCCCACGTTACGACTGTGCTCCAGTGAATCAATAGAATTGGATACCCTACTGTCACCGATAAGTACCTTCGCCCTCTCGTGTACACGGTCGAATAGCTCAAAAATAGATTACGAAGCTCCGGCGGGAGTTGTATTCCATTTTAGGTCGGATATAAGTGGTGTTAATAGTTAGAAGATCAGATGGAGAGAAGTATGTGTTACACCGTTTCAAGAAACCAGGACACTTGAATGCTTCTTTCGACACTTGGAAAATGTGTTTAGTCAGCGGACATCGCAATGAATTTTCATGCCCAGAACATCAAAAGTTTTTTCTACTTAGCCCTGAGAGTTAAATGTGGGCGCCGTGTTATAAAGCCATAGGTAATAAAGCCATATGTTTATATTTCTCATTTCATTGAGAAATAAGGCCATATGACTTTATTTCCATGTAAGGAATGAAATAAAACCATTATGGTGTTATTGCTGATTTAATTTTTTTCATAATTCAAATTTATTTACAAAAAAAATGTAGTTCAGTGTTCTTTATATAAATAATACGGAATACTTTATATAGTGACATATTAAAAAAAACTAGGTCGCGCATCGAGTGGGGCTCCAAAGTTTAATACATTTCAGTTTAATCGCTTAATAAAAATTTTCTAAATAGCCGGCCTACGTCCGGGCGCAAGGCCTTTCTTCTCTATGGTATGTCCAACAACGGCTTCGCTTAATAAATATTTCCTAAATAGCCGGCCTACGGCCGGACGCAAGGATTTACAACTCTATAATATGTCCAACACCGGCTTCGCTTCGTAAAGATTTCCGAAATAGCCGGCCTACGGCCGGGCGCAAGGACTTTCTTCTCTATGGTATGTCCAACACCGGCTCGCTTAGTAAAGATTTCCTAAATAGCCGGTCTACGGCCGGACGCAAGGATTTACAACTCTATAATATGTCCAACACCGGCTTTGCTTAGTAAAGATTTCCTAAATAGCCGGCCTACGGCCGGGCGCAAGGACTTTCTTCTCTATGGTATGTCCAACACCGGCTTCGCTTAGTAAAGAGTTCCTAAATAGCCGGCCTACGGCCGGACGCAAGGATTTACAACTCTATAATATGTCCAACACCGGCTTCGCTTAGTAAAGATTTCCTAAATAGCCGGCCTACGGCCGGGCGAAGGACTTTCTTCTCTATGATATGTCCAACACCGGCTTCGCTTAGTAAAGATTTCCTAAATAGCCGGCCTAAGGTCGAACGCTCTTGTTCCACGGAAAGTGTATTTTTAGCGAAGCCGGTGTCCAATATATCTCAGAGGAGAAAACCCTGGCGCCCGGCCGAAGGCCGGCTATTAAACATATATTTTTTTATTTCGTGATATAAAAGTAATATAATGAAATAACTTCCCAAAAATATTTTTAGGGATTTATTTCATTTTTGAATTTTGAGGAATTATTGGCAACTGATTCTTTTGGCAATTTGTAACCGTAACTATTTCACTGTTATGGCGTTATTTCCACTTTGGTTACTTTTAGTTTATGGTGATATTGCACTTGGGTGTAGGCAATAAAGCCATATGGTTATATTTCTCATTCCATTGAGAAATAAGGTCATATGGCTTTATTACCTATGGCTTTATAACACGGCGCCTTAAATGTGTCCTTATTAGTACCCCTCTTAAACAGTATGATCTCGAAATATTCCCTTTATTTTTGCCAAGATGTCGAAAAGCTTTACGTGAACACCTACAGTGTTAGCATTATATAATGGTGGTATTTTTCCAACCATTGGATAAGCTGGCTAGACTTGTAACCGCCCCTATGTGTTTCTTACACGCCGGTGTTAATTTTGGACCTACAACCACTTTACTCAAGTACTCGAGCTCCTGCAACCTTGGCATGTCTTCCATATACATCCACACAAATGGAGTGACCTCTATTGATTCGGACAAAAACATGAATTCATCAAATAAGCTAAGAACAGTCACCTCGAACTTATCTCAAATTATTGACCTTATCGTGTGTAATATACAAATCTGGTAGCCTTTATTAATAATCAAATCTGGCAACCTTGAGCTGTCAAATATGTAAAAATTAATTGTGACATGGATTTCTACGAGCACGTGCAAGCTCCTTTTTTTTATAATAAATTATCTATATTTTAAGAAACAACTAAACGTGCATTTAATTAATTGTCAACGACCACCACAGATTGGCGACGAGGTCAACCAAAGTCTTAAAAATGGATAAAGATCAATTTGCTGCTTTCATGCAGATGCAACACAACTTAGTTACACAGGTAATGCAAATGGCGGCACAGGGGCAGAACACGGTGCAAGGTGCTGCCAACACAAGTGCCACTACTACTGCTTTATTACCAAATTTTGAACCGTTTGACTCTTCCAAAGAGTCATTCAGGAATTACATCCAAAGGTTCAAAAATTATACGGAAATGAAAGCAATTTCTACAAACAACGAGTACTGTGCCAAACTGTTGTTAAATTCAATAGGAGCAAAGCTTTTTAATATGGTAAGCGCTTTAGCAGCACCAAAGGCACTAAATGAGGTTCAGTACGGAGAGTTACTGCAACTGTTGGAGACACATCTCTCTCCAAAAAAGAATGTGCTGGTGACACAACACCAATTTTTGTCGAAATACCAATCGGAAGGACAGTCCATTGCCGAATTCGTGGCAGCATTGCGAGCCGAAATCGGGGATTGCGAATTTGTGTCGGCATGTAAATGCAAAGCATCAGTAGCGGACATATTTTTACGGGCCCAATTTATACGGGGAATTTATGATAACAACATGCGGGAACAACTTCTACAATCAGGATCGAGCCAATTTGAGGATGTTGTGGCAAAGGCGATTGCTATTGAGGCGGCTAAAGCTGATTCAAAAGAAATGACGATGAGATCGAGTACAACAACAACTATAAATCAAGTTTTCAAACGTAAAAATCATAAATACAACAATAAAGCTGGGCAATCGTCGAAAGCACAACAACCACAAGGTAAAATTGATTACAAAAAATTGGGCATAGATGGCTTATGTTTGCGGTGTGGTAGAAGTAATCATTTCGCTAAAGACTGCCACACAGATAAGGACAAATTAAAGTGTACCGGGTGCAACAGAAAAGGTCACATCGTTAAGGTCTGTATTGCTACGTTGAGTAAGTCATCAAATGGGAGAACCCCACAAAAGAAGTATTCAACAAACCAAATACATCAGGATGAAGATTATGGCGTTTATAAGGTAATCGACGTTTACCAAAACAACAACAATTCTACAAATGCTGAACGATACTATACAGACATCGATATAGAAGGTAAAATGGTAAAGTTCGAAGTGGACTCTGGGTCAGGTTTTACATTTTTGCCCAGGGGTCAATTTAACAAGCTACAATTGGACACACCAGTGGTTCCCACCAATATTGCGTTTCGTTCGTATACTCAAACAACATTTATACCTGACGGGAAAATAAAAGTAAAAGCAAGATACAACAACTCAACTATATTCGATGATATTTACATTGTTCCAGATGGCTGTTCAGCATTAGTGGGTCGCTCGTGGATCAGACGGTTAAACATAAATTTAAATGACCTGGACAACAATAGTAAAACAACAAATACAGCTGATATTAATCAGGTAAGCGTTATCGATGAAATTATACATGAATTTTCTGAGGTATTCCAAGAAAAAATTGGTTGTACACGACAATACAAAGTTTCGTTACAATTACGTGAAGGTGTCAAACCAATTTATAACAAGGAAAGACAAATCCCATATTCCTTAACGGAACGAGTTGAAAAGGAACTAGATGTGTTGGAACAAGCTGGGATTATATCCAAAACAACGAATAGCGATTGGGGTCGCCCCTGGTAGTAATACCTAAAGCTGATGGGGGGGTCAGACTGTGTGTAGATTATAAGGTCGGCGTAAACCAACGTCTAATTGATGCACACTACCCAATTCGTAAAATCGATGACATTTTTAATAGCCTTCGGGATTCAAGGTATTTTTGTAGACTCGATTTGTATAAGGCATATTTACACATACCAGTAGACGAACAGTCGAGTATAATACAAACAATTTCAACTCATCGGGGTACATATAAAATGCAACGGTTATCATTTGGCATTAAAACTGCCCCCGCAGAATTTAACAGAATTATTGACCAGATATTAAGGGATGTACCGAAAACAGAGTCGTATTTCGACGACATAATTGTACATGGAAATTCAATGGAAGAGTGCATTTCTCATTTAAAAACTTGCCTTGGACAGTTGAAACGTTTCGATTTACACCTTAACCGGGGCAAATGTTCGTTTTTCAAAGAAAGTATTGAATTTTTGGGTCACATTGTTGAATTTAATTCGATAAAGAAATCTCCATCAAAAGTTTCGGCAATTCTTAACATGCCTACACCAAACACGGTTGACGACGTTAGAAGGTTCTTAGGGATGGTAACGTACTACGCACGCTTTATACCTAAAATATCTACAACAACTACACCCTTAAGACACCTCTTGAAAAAAGATTCAAAATTTAACTGGACCAATAAATGTGAAGATGCGTTTAACACACTGAAAAGAGAATTGGCCAGTGAAAGAGTATTGGTACCCTACAACCCTAGTTTAAAAATTCAATTGGCATGTGACGCAGGTCCAACAGGTATAGCGGGTGTCTTATCACACATATTCGATGGGGAAGAACGGCCAATCGCGTACGCGTCTAGGGCATTGACGCCCGCCGAACAAAATTATTCTCAGCTGGATAGAGAGGCGCTATCAATTGTTTTTTCTGTTCAACACTTCCATGAATATTTATTCGCGCGTCAATTCGTACTCATAACGGACAATCAGCCGATTATGAGAATTTTTCATCAAACAGCAAAACTGCCTCAAATGACGTCTGCCCGATTACAACGATATGCAGCGTATTTATCTGGTTTTAATTATGAGATACAAGTCAAAAAAGGGGTCGACAACACTAACGCGGATTGTCTCTCCAGAGCGCCTGATATTACAACAAATTTCGCCGAATGTTCTATCAATAGAGAAGTACATCTTATATGTAATGAAAGTATTAATCATATTAGTAATTCGAAAATCAATTTTCAATCACTCCGTGATGAAACCCGTAAGGATAAACACATTTCACAAATCATAATGAGACTACGTAACAACAACAAAAACGATAATGACAATGATATCGATCCAGAATTTACAGTTGATGAGGACGTGCTTTTCAGAGGTCAAAGAGTAGTAATCCCTGAAATCCTACAACCATACGTGTTACAGGAACTCCATTATACGCACTTAGGCATCACTAAGATGAAACAACTGGCACGCCGCTATGTATACTGGAAGAACATTGACAAGGACATTGAAAATTTGGTGCGATCATGTCCGTCATGTGCGTTAGTAAAAAGTTCTCCAGCTAAAGCGGAACTTCATCCGTGGGAAGAGCCTGATGGAAATTGGCAACGCATACACATAGATTATGCCGGTCCTTTTCAAAATAATTTCTTTCTGGTGGTAATGGACGCGAAGTCGAAATGGGCTGAAATCGGTATTAGCCGAACAGCACCGTCGTCATTGTCGACAATAGAAATTCTAGAAGAAATATTTTCGAGAAATGGATATCCAAACGTTCTGGTATCAGACAATGCAACAATTTTTACAAGCGAGGAATTCAAAACTTTTTGTAAAAACTGCGGTATTTTTCAAAAGTTTATAGCGCCAGGCCACCCAGCCACGAATGGGTTGGCAGAGAGAAATGTACAAACTCTAAAACACAAATTAACGACAATGGAAAGTGAAACGATGTCTATTCGGAAAAAAGTACAGGAAATACTTTTTAAGTATCGCGCGACGCCATTAAAAAACTCTAAAACTCCTTCGGAACAGTATTTGGGAAGGCAAATACGTATAAGTCTGGATGCATTTAAACCAACTAAGTTTAACAGAACTCAATACTCAAAATGTATGGCCAGGCAACTGTATAAGGGTGAGAGAGTCTTAGCTCGTTATTACACAACAAACAAGACAACCTGGAAGACGGGTATAATTACCAAGAAGCTTGGAAATCTCCATTATATAGTTGAACTAGATAACGGATTTGTGTTCAAAAGGCACATAAATCAATTACGTGCATCAAATGTCCAGCCTACTATTCCCGAAAACAATAATGAAAAAGTAGTTCTGCGAGATGAAAACAACAAGCGACAATATGCAAACATCGAAGATCTCGTGGAAATACCCAATGATTCAACAAACACGTCAGAGCGAAATTCACAACAACCGAATCAACAAGAATCATCATCAAATCAACAAGAATCATCATCAGATCAACAAACATCATCATCAAATCAACAAGCATCATCAGATCAACAAGCATCATCATCATCAAATCAACGAGCATCATCATCGAATCAACAAACATCATCATCATCAAATCAACAACCATTTTCATTGAATGTACAACCGCCATCTACGATACCGCGTAGAGTTTCGGCAAGGGTTCGTAGACTGCCCCCACATTTAGGAGACTACATAGTAGACTCTGAATGAAACCTCATACGATTCCTTATTATCATTTTGTTTTATTGAATTTATTTTATTCAATTTTAAAAATCTTTTGTCAAAATTTCAAATTATTAAATTACATAAATACATTGAATTAAATATTGTAATTTTGAATAAGTTAATATAATAAGTATGTAATAAGGGTGAGAGAATTGTAATATACAAATCTGGTAGCCTTTATTAATAATCAAATCTGGCAACCTTGAGCTGTCAAATATGTAAAAATTAATTGTGACATGGATTTCTACGAGCACGTGCAAGCTCCTTTTTTTATAATAAATTATCTATATTTTAAGAAACAACTAAACGTGCATTTAATTAATTGTCAACGACCACCACATCGTGTATCTGTCTTTTTGCCGAAAATATCTTCCCACTAATTTGGGTTATAAGCATAGCTATTGCATGCACCTCAAAAGGGACCTCTTCAATAAAGGACACAAAACAAATGAGGTCTGTGTCAAATTTTCCAAAGAAAGGGCCAAGGATACATTTGATTATCATCATTTGATAGTCCCCTCGGACTGGAAAACACTGGTACTGGTAGCAACTTTTTCAACGGTATTGCAATAACACCAAGAGGGGGTCTTTCATTAGGTGATATTGATGTACATTTGTGTGGGTTTTTAAGCCTCCAATCATTAGATACAAAATTTATTCATTATTATGCATTATTCTGCAAAACGTTCACCATTGTAGTTCACCATTATTTTACCTTTTTCGCCCATTAAATAAATATCATAGGTCCATAAAATCTATACCGATACAAGCCGATGCAAAATGATCGGCGGCAGCGGCTTATATAGAAAATATCGTCGGCGTCTAAATTGTCGGCTCAATTAAACTTTTTTTCAGAAATTTACCTTATAAGCATTTATTATAGTCTTCACTTTCGTGGGAAGGGTATATATAAGTTTGTCATTCCGTTTGTAATTTCTATAATATAATTTTCCGATCCTATAAAGTATATATATTCTGGATCCTTATAGATAGCGGAGTCGATTTAGCCATATCCGTCTGTCTGTCTGTGTGTATGTTGAAATCAGTTTTCATAAGATAATTCAATAATTCTATTGGAAATACGATCGAATAGAACGCTTTTTAAAATCATTCCAATCGGTCCATAAATAACGAAATTTGAAATTTCTTTAATATTGAACCTAGAAGCATGAAATTTAGCATGTTGGGCCTTGACTAGGTAAGAACTTGAAAAAAGAGACTTTCTGGTACTTTTTCTTTCTACAAAAGGTACTTTTTTGAATTTTCTACAATATTGAACCTAGAAACATAATATTAAGTATGTAGAGCCCGGATTAGTCCAGAATACATAAAAGGGGACATTTTGGTACTTTTTCGTTCTACAAAAGGTACTTTTTGAATTTTCTATAATATTGAACCTAGAAACATAATATAGAGCCTGGATTAAGTGGGAACCCATAAAAGGGAAGTTTTTGGTACTTTTTCGTTCATCAAAAGATACTTTTTAAAATTTATATAATATTGAACCTAGAAATATAAAGTTAAGCATGTAGAGCCCTGATTAATTTAGATCGTATAAAATGGGCTACAATTGGTATTTTTTTCATTTTTTGTAATAAAATTCGTAATGACTGTTTTTTAACACATCATGGTGAAGGGTATATTAAGATTCGGCCCAGCCGAATATAGAACTCTTACTTGTTATATTGTATAATAGTCTGTTATATAGAAACCTGTCTTTTTATATGTTTTTTTTTTCTGCATAAAATGGACATTTATACTATTTTTTACTATTTTAATATTAGCACAATATTGTGTGGCAACTCTTTTTCAACTTGCCATACGAATTTAAAATAGTGGCAACTCCGTTAAAATTGGTGAAATTATCTAGTTAAGTTCTAGTTCAGTTGTAATTGAGTTATACTTCTAATAGTAATTCATTTGTAATTCTTCTTAATATTTTTCTTCCAATCTTTATTAGCGGCTTTGCTTTTAAGCGGCCAGCCGCCGACGATTTGAGCAGTCTCGGCTTGTATCTCTTCTTTCCGGTAATTAAAAAGTTACATTACTAAATGCAATATAGACTTATAATCGTTACAACATTGTAAAACAAATCTAAATTAAACATTTCTTTCATACACCTTGTTATCAAATACAAAATGATTACACCCTGTCAGAAAAATGTAACAAAAAACGTTACATACTTTTATCATTATTTAAATGGCTAAAAATTTCATAGCAATAATAAACTATCTGTAGTATATCTTAAGGCTTCAAAAGTTAAGATTAAAAAAAAATTGAAAAATTCATGAAAGTAAATTAACTACAAAAATTGTTGTAAATAATAATAATAATTAAACTATTAGCGAAAAAAAACGTATAGAAGTTTCATGTTATTCTTTAAATTCTTTAAAAAATTTCTTTCATCTTTAATGATTTAAAAAAAAATCATTAAAAATAATTCTCCAAACCTTAATATTAACCTAATAATTATTTTCTTCTCGACTTAAATGTTTAAAACCATTTATTTAAATAATTAACTTAATTTATTTATTTTAGAAAAGAAAGCAATCTTTGTTTAAAATTGTTAAGCACAATGTTCTTTCCCATAATATTTCTATCTTAAAAAAAAATAACAAACAAAAACACTAGTTTTCAACATTATTTATAAGAAATTTTTAGAAAATGAAAGTAGAAAATTTTAACCAAATCAAATAGTATTAAAAATTCACAACAAAACTCACATTATTAAAAATAAATAAATAAAAAAACAAACAATGCTTTACAATTGTCAAAAATGTTAATTGAATAAAAGGTGGTGGTAACAGCATGAAAGAAAATCAAATAACAAGTGTTTGACAGCATGTTAAATGTAACAGTTAACATGACATTAAGGGGAATATGTTAAGTATCGTAATTATTAATCAATAGTAAACATATTAAAGTATATTACTAATAGAATACACTTTTATTGATTTAAGACATTCTTAAATGTATGAAACATTTAACAAAACATTTCTACAGATACTGTTAATTGAAGTATTTAAGAAAAATTGTAATTATAAAGCGGTTTTTATATAATTATACACCTCTTAAATGCTCTTTAAATAATTTGCCAAAAAAAGTTCGCATTTTAAGTCTTTTGTTTTAATTTACAACTATTTAGTGTGTAGGACATGATCATGATATTTTAAAAGTTTATGTCATCGAAAATAAAATTCTAATTCACAATACATTATTTAACATCAATTTGAAAAGTTTTGGTTCGATTTCATTAAAATTTTTCACATTCAGAAAGGAATTGCTAAACTAGGACTGATCTACAAGTGAACTATAACTGAACTAGAACTGAACTAGAACTGAACTAGAACTGAACTAGAACTGAACTAGAACTGAACTAGAACTGAACTAGAACTGAACTAGAACTGAACTAGAACTGAACTAGAACTGAACTAGAACTGAACTAGAACTGAACTAGAACTGAACTAGAACTGAACTAGAACTGAACTAGAACTGAACTAGAACTGAACTAGAATTGAACTAGAACTGAACTAGAACTGAACTAGAACAGAACTGGAACTTATTTTAACACGGTGATGATATTGAAAGCAAGTAACTACCACAAACTCCTTAGTCAAGACTATATATAGACAACTCTATTATTATATATACTTCATAGTCAAGACTATAGACTAGTCTATAGCCTAAGGCCCCAATATCGTTTTATATCTTCTCTATATTACTATATTTAATACATTCAATAATCTTCTATTACTTCTTATCTATTCCACAACAGAAGGACGTACTTTTGGTAAAATTCGTCGTCTACAAATGGCTCTCATACCCATTGTTTTCAAATTTGGTGTACTCTCTGCCATGGTGGCCTTCCTAGTAGCGATCGGCATGAAAACTCTTTTCTTAGTCAAGGTCTTAGTGGTTATGAACTTACTGGCACTCTTAGGTAAATTCTTCACACTTAAATCACACTTTGGTCATGTTGAACATGTTGCTGCTCCTCCTCCACCTACCTGGAATTGGACTCCTTATGCTAGCAGTGGTTGGCAATCAGCTGCTCCCGTAGAACATCATAGCAACAAGGAAATTCACTTACACATTCATGGTGGTCAAGGACAACCTCAAGTGAGCGGTTACTCATATGGCAGTAGTGCGGCAGCAGCTCCAACTCATGGTTGGGAAAGACGTAATGATCCTTATAGTGCCTATGAGACAATGGCATTGCAGGGTCAACAAAATGAATTGGTGCCCAATGAATTGACTAGTTCACCAAATGATCAACAGTTTGGAAATTTCCCCTCCAATCATCGAATGCTTTGAAGACAACAGTAGTAAATATGTAGTAATATGTAACTAAAGCTTTAGTTTCTATAAAAAGAACGAAAAGTTAGCTTTGTGTTTTTGTGAAACTAGCTTTGAAATCTAAACTGGTCTTTAGTTAGTAATTTATTGTAATTAAATTTAGGAAGTATATAAATATTTTTAAAATTTGCTTTATTTTGTTGTAATTAGTTTTAGTTTCTAAAAAATCCTTTGTAAAAATTATTAAAAGCGAAGAAAATTATTTATGTAAATATTTATTTAAGTATGACGTAATTTATTTTAATTTAAAAATGTAAATTATTTGAAAGAAAATCCAAAATAAAGTACAAAAAACATAAGAAATAAAAAAGTGAATTTGAAGATTGCTGATTATGACAGCAGACTATTGGCTATTTGTTAAGAAGTTAAAGGGTCTAGGGGAAATTGCATTTACAGTTCCACTTCAGCTTTAGTTCAGCTATAAATCAGTCATAGTTTAGTTCTAGTTCCGGTCTAGTTCAGTTCTTGTTCAGTTCCAGTTCAGTTCTAGTTCAGTTCTAGTTCAGTTCTAGTTCAGTTCTAGTTCAGTTCTAGTTCAGTTCTAGTTCAGTTCTAGTTCAGTTCTAGTTCAGTTCTAGTTCAGTTCTAGTTCAGTTCTAGCTCAGTTCTAGTTCAGTTCTAGTTCAGTTCTCGTTCAGTTCTAGTTCAGTTCTAGTTTAGTTCTAATTCAGTTCTTTTTCAGTTCTTGTTCAGTTCTAGTTCAGTTCTAGTTTAGTTATAGTTCAGTTCTTGTTCAGTTCTAGTTCAGTTCTAGTTTAGTTATAGTTCAGTTCTAATTCAGTTCTTGTTCAGTTCTAGTTCATAGTCTCGTCTAAAGAGTTGTCTATAAACTTGACAATAGTGTGGTCTATTGTATCTAATATAGAGTAGAGTATTCTATAACCTCGAGCAGTAAAAGTTTTCTTTTACAAAAATGTTCTACTTTTTCTTAACCGTAAGCGTGGAGGTTGCTGTAGATCAATTCTCTAAGAAAGTTTAATTGGAATATTAATTTTATTAGATTTTCTTTAAATCTATTTATATTCTTTCTCCATCACTTCTTTTTATAGATTTTCAACACTTTTAATGATTTTATTTTCAAATAATTTTTTTTTTCTTATTAGAGCTGAACATTTCTATTACAACTTTTTTGCTCATTAAAATTGTTTTGGTTTAAGATTTTTATTACTTTTTTCTATACTCCTAACAATTTTGAAATTTAAACAATAATATTAAAGAGTCAATTGGTATTTCGTGTTATAAAAAAAAATTAATTTAAACACTTGAAAACTGGCAATGAACTTAAAAATTAAAGCAAATAATAATTGTGTTTGAAAAAAAAACAGTAACAACAAAAAACAAAATCTATTGTAAGCATAATTATGTTAATAAAAAACAGAAAGTGAAAATAAATTTTGCAACAATATAAAAACAAACAAACAAACAATTGATGTTAACGAAGAAAATTTTGACCATTAATTTTCTTAAAACTTCAAACTAATTCAATTGAAATATTTACAACTTTAATGCAAATTTCTCAGACTTTAGTTGAGATTTGTTTAAACTACATTTAAGGTGTTAGGGAGCTTAATAACGCTAACACGCCCAATTTTTTTTTTTTTTTTTTTTTTCGAAAAATTTTGCATGAATCATGTTATTTGTCTTGTTTTTTGTTTAAATTGTATTTAAGAAATTTTTAAAAGAGAAAGTATAACAATAACTATAAATTTTTTTGGGAATAATAAATAATAAACAAGCAAGAGCATGCACCATTAAATAAAATCTATTTGAAATATGAAATGAAAAAATGTTGTAATATAACTTAAGCTAATTTTTTTAAAATATCTTAATAACAACGCCTTCGTAAAGTCTACATGTTATATATATATACTTTTTTTAAATTTCGCACGATTTTGTTTGAATTTATGCAAAATTTATACAAATTACCTTTACAAGCATTTAATGTAAATTTTAATGCCAAAATTATGTTAAATTTAAATTAACATCATAAATTTCTATTTTGAAATTAATGCTGTTTTAAATTAGATTCAAAATTTCAAAAAATTTAAAAAAAAAATTGAAATTTACATAAATACCAAAACTAGAGTACTGTAGTAGTAAATATTTGGTCTGTCTGATATATCACAATATTTGATTATTAATAAAAAAATTAATTTCAAATGTTGTAATCTAATCAATAAAAATGAAATTTAAAAAAAAATCATTAAAATTGCGACTAAATATAAATTTGAAACATTCCATCCAACATACACGTTTGTTTTGAAACTGGATTATGTGATTAAGAATTAGTCAGTCATTGTTAAAGTTTTACTGGATAAACTGTTATACGGAAAACTTTTATGTGTCATCAGTTTTTCTATAACACTTTTTACAATTAAAATTTTCTTTATAGCAGTTTTAAATGGTTAAAATACTATATCATTTAATTATATTTTATTAAGAAAATTTTCTATATAACAATTAAAACCAAAGAAAGTTTACTGTATAACAGTTCTTTGTAAAGAAATGTTTGTGTATATAAGTTTTTATTGGTCTAAAATACTTCTTAGTATAGCAAAATTTGATTAAGAAAATTTTCTGTATAACAGTTAAAACCAAAGAAAGTTTTCTGTATAACAGTTTTTTGTAAAAAAAGCACAGAATATCTTTTCCTCTAACTTGTTTAATTAAAAAAATAACATTTGTATAAAAATTTTTCTGTTTTCTGTATAACAGTTTTTTCCAAAGAAAAAAAGATTGTTATATATAAACAGCTCTTCTCTAAAAACTTTTGTATAACAGTTATGATGTATAAACGATTTTTTCTAAAGAAAATTCTTTGTATAATAGCTTTTAATAAATTAAATTCGGTTTTTTAAACATTTTTTGTATAACAGTTTTTTCAAAGAAAACTTTCTGCATCCAAGTTTTTCATATAATTTTAAAAATTTTTTCATTTTTTTTACGGAAATTTTGGGTAAATATTCTTTTTTTTTTAACAAAAACTTTCTGTATAACAGTTTTTTATAATGAAAATTTTTTGTATAACAATTTTATCGAACAAAAATATTCTGTATAATAGTTTATTCTAAAGAAAATTTTCTGTATAACAGTTTTTTCTAACAAAAATATTCTCTGTAAGAGTTTTGTCCAATAGAAGTATTCTGTATAACAGTTTTTTCTAACAAAAATGTTCTGTATTACAATTTTTTTAACAAAAATATTCTCTGTAAGAGTTTTTTCTAACAGAAGTATTCTGTATAACAGTTTATTCTAACAAAAATATTTTGTATAACAGTTTTTTTTTCTAACAAAAATATTCTGTATGAAAGTTTTTCTCAAGAAAAAATAATCTGTATAATAGTTTTTTGCTAACGAAAATGTTCTGTATACCAATTTTTTTTAAATATTCTGTATAACAGTGTTTTTTTTACGAAAACTTTCTGTATAATAGTTTTTTTCCGAACAAACATTTTCTGTATACGAATTTTTTAACAAAAATATTCAGTATAACAGTTTTTTCTAACAAAAATATTCTTTATAATAGTTTTTTTCCGAACAAAAATATTATGTATAACAGTTTTGTTTATAAAAATATTCTGTAAAAAAGTTATCTCTAACGAAGATAATCTGTATAACAGTTATTTCTAACAAAAATATTCTGTATAACAGTTTTTTCTAACAAAAATATTCCGTATAAATGTTAATTCTAATAAAAATATTTAGTATAACAGTTTTTACATTTCAGTACCAAAATTGTTTCTATTTTCCGTATAATAGTTTTTTCTAGCGAAAATACTATATTTGTACAACAACAAAAAAATTGTATGACAGTTTTTTTTCAGAATACTTTTTGTATAACAGTAAAGAAATAAAGAAAATACTCGGTGAAAATTTTAATTCTAAAGAAAATATTCAGTATAACAGTTGTTAGTAAAGCAGATTTTTTGCATGTTTAATGTTTAACATGTTTAATTTTCTTCGTATTGCTTTTTCTAATTTTACTGTATAACAGTTTTCTTAGGGAATATTTTTGTATAACAGTTTTCTAAAGGAAACATTCTTTACAATAAACAAGTAATGATCATTTTCTGTTTTTTTGTAAAGAAAATATTTAGTATAACAGTTATCAAGGAAAGATTTTAAATTGAAGATTTCAAAATAACCCAAGAATGATAATTTTAAGCAAAATCCTTATTAAATTATATAATAATGTTCATAATGGACTACTTTGTATGTGTATGTATACCCAGTAAAAACAAAAACTTCCAAAGAAGCGAAAAAGAAGTAGAATTTATTCCATGGAAGTATTGAAAAAGATCTGAAGAAGTTATGATTTTAACACAGGCTTGTCATAGGAGGTATTTCAAATTCACTACATTTGAAGTCATTCTTAGGAAGTAATTTTTATGGATTAATTCACAAGATTTAATTCAGAAGTTTCCAGTACAAATATACCTTAAATTAACAAAAACTGGATTCTTTTAGCTTCTTTGGAAGTCAATAAACATCACTTCTAAAGAAGTTGAAAAAAAACCTAAGTGCTACTTTTGAAGTGGTGATAAATGTTATTCATTAATATTAACATTTTACAAACCTCAAAAAAATGTACACCTCATTTACCAAACTCTTTAAAACCATAACAATTTTTTAAATATTTTTCCCAAAAAAAATATTCAAAAATTACAACAATTTAACTTAAAACCAACAACAAAGCCCTCTGTCAATGAGTTAATTAACACTTAACTGATGAAATTGAAAGTGAAACCGTTAAACATATTAAGCATTTTTTTTAACACTTTTTCTCAGACCTAGAAAAACAAACAATCTGTATAACAGTATTAAAGTGTTCGAGTACACATATTCAATTACAAAACTCTTAAGTAATAATTGTCGAAATAAAAACAAAAATCTAAATTAAATATTTGTTCAATATAAATATTTTCTCACCTCCAACAGCTGCTTGAGTTTTAACATCATCACCAGCAAATAGGCTTTCACTTATGTCTTCCCTAATCCAATTCCAAAAACCTCTAACAATACCCCAAACGCTAAGAGATGAATCAGCGGCGGGTTGTAAAGCATTTTTTTCTGCTGTTTCATCTTCATCATCATCATCGTCGTCTTCTTCATCATTGTCATTATTATCAGCTTTATCAGCTGTATCACTGTCATCTTCTTCATCGTCATCTTCTTCTTCTTCTTCGGATGACTTGCTTTCGGTTTCTTTTATGGCCTCTGCTGCTTCTGCTGCTGTTGTTGTTTTTTCTGTTGTAGATACTTCCGTTTTATCCGCTTTAGCTGATGTTGCAACATCTGTACCATTGACATTGGTATGGCTTTTTGGTAATTTACGTGCATTACCACTGGTTATGAGACAGCATAGAGCCAGTGTTATAAATAGTAATTTATAGATTTGTGTTTTTGTTAAGAGCTGTAAGTAAATAGGGAAAAGTAACAGAAATAAAATAAAGTTATAGTTTTTTTTACATATTTAGTTAAAAAATGAGGTAATTTTTTAAAGACTTTTGCTGGCTTCTTTTTAAAGTATTTGGTAATTAATTAAATAAATAGTTTATAGCATTATGTATTGATAAGTATCTGTCTAAACATATAACAATTAAATAATTAAAATAACATGGAATTTCATTTGTTTTAAAAACAATAAAAAGTACCTTTTATGGATTTTTAATTAGCCAAAAAAGTTACCAAATATTAAATATTAATCTGTAGTCATAACTATAGATTGTATTATAGGCAAGATTACAGACTTGTCAAGACCGAACTACAGTCACACTATAGACTGATCTATTATCAATACTACAAAGACAAGACATTAGACTATAATAAAAACTATAAACAGATCTAAATATAGTCAAGACTACACAATGATCTATACTCAAGACTATAGACTGATCTATAGTCAAGACTATAAATTGATCTATACTTAAGACTATAAACTGATCTTTAGTCAAGACTATAGACTGATCTTTTGCCAAGACTATAGACTGATCTTCAAGCAAGTCGACAGACTAATCTATAGTCATGAATATAGATTGAACTATAAACAAGACTATAGATTGCTCTATAGCCATGACTATAGATTGAACTATAAACAAGACTATAGATAGTCAAGACTATAGATTGATCTATAGTCAAGACTATAGATTGATCTATAGTCAATACTATAGATTGATCTATTGTCAATACTATAAATTGGTCTATAGTTAAGACTATAGATTGATCTATAGTCAAGACTATAGATTGATCTATAGTCAAGACCATAGATTGATCTATAGTCAAGACCATAGATTGATCTACAGTCAAGACTATAGATTGATTTATAGTCAAGACTATAGATTGATCTATAGTCAAGCCTATAGATTGAACTATAGTCAAGACTATAGATTGATCTATAGTCAAGACTATAGATTGATCTATAGTCAAGACTATAGATTGATCTATAGTAAAGACTATAGATTAATCTATAGTCAAGACTATTGATTGATCTATAGTCAAGACTATATATTGATCTATAGTTAAGACTATTGATTGATCTATAGTCAAGACTCTTGATTGATCTATAGTCAAGGCTATATATTAATCTATAGTCAAGACTATAGATTGATCTATTGTTAAGACTATTGATTGATCTATAGTCAAGACTATAGATTAATCTATAGTCAAGACAATAGATTGATCTATATTAAAAACTATCGATTGATCTGTGGTTAAGAGTATACATTGATATATATTCAAAGCTATAGATTGGGCTATAGCCAAGACTATGGACTATACATTAAGATTATAAACAGATCTATACTAAAGACTATAAACTGATTTATAGTCATGACTATAAACAGATCTAAACTCTTGACTATAGACTGATCGATAGTAAAGACTATAGACTAATCTATAGTCATGTCTATAGACTGATCTATAGTCAAGATTATTCACAGATCTATACATTGAGATATATTGTCAAGACTATAGATTGAGCTATAGCCAAGACTATAGACTATACATTAAGGTTATAAACAGATCTGTACTAAAGACTATAGACTGATCTATTGTTAAGACTATAGACAGATCTAAATCCAAGACTATAGACTGATATATAGAGTGATCTATAGTCGACCCTATAGACTAATCTAAAGTTATTACTATTCTGTCATTCCTGCATTTTAATTTGCAATACATATTACACATAATGTCTAAGACGATCAACATGAATCATAACTTTAAGCGGAAATTACATGCATTGAACCAAAGTTTTAGTAAAAATTTGAATAAGTCATCCAAACTAAACTAAATTTATGTTTATCAATCATATTTCTTTTTGTTAAAGAATTTACATAACAATA
This sequence comes from Lucilia cuprina, assembly GCF_022045245.1. NCBI lineage: Eukaryota > Metazoa > Arthropoda > Insecta > Diptera > Calliphoridae > Lucilia > Lucilia cuprina. Next base: position 45,532,611 of record NC_060953.1, on the reverse strand, counting down.
ACGATATCAAATGGTGGTGACAGTTAATGGAGGTATTAAAAGCATTTTCAAAAACAAAAGACTTAGACAATGAACTTTGAAAAACTTTTTACTTTAATTTAAAATGTTTTTCTTTACAAATATTTTATGGTTTGTTGCAAAAAAAAAAATTAGCAAAGTAGGGAATGAATAGCCCAGCATCTATTTATTTGTAATTTATTCCATAAAAATAAACTTGTTTTTTTCAATTTGTAATTTTTTATGTTTTATGTTTTATAAATTGAAATTAAATTTCTTTTAAACATGCACACATTTGACCAAATGTTAACAAAAACGTTTGTGTAGGTCTTTAAATGTTAAATACATAGTAGTTTTTTGGCACAAACCATAATCCATAATTTAACCCAAAGTCTCAGTGTAAAAACTAAAAAAAATATATATTTAAATATAGTAAGTTAATATATTTGTTATATAATACAAATTGAGGCAATACATAGTTTAGCAAAAAATAAAACTTTAATATAAAACTTGTTTACATTTTGAACTGTGAACTAAAATAATGTTATCAACAAGTAGTCAACTGAAGAAATTAAAAACAAACTTTTAAATTTGTAGTATATTTTTAATTAGTTTTGAGTTTATCTTAAAACAATTTAAAAGTTTAGTTAAATATATATGTATATCAAAAAAAGGGACTGTTAACCTTTAATTAACATTTCTCGTTTTTATTATTATTTTAAATATCTCAAAACGAGAGAAATCATTTATGTTTAATTCCATATTTGTTTACGCTTTCTTTTGTACAACAAACACACACCCAATTATTACATCATTAGTGATTCCGTACAACCTTCAAACTAAATATTTTGAAAACAAAATCACTACATATTTGTATTTTATCTATATTTATTTATATTGTTTAATAAGATGACAGTACAAAAAAGATATCGAAGTTCTTAACTAAAGTAAAGTTTAGTTTGATCGAAGAAGATGTTTTCTTAGACTATATATTCAAGACTATAGACTGATCTATAGTCAACGCTATAGACTGATCTATAGTCAACGCTATAGACTGATCTATAGTCAACGCTATAGACTGACCTATAGTCAAGACTATAACCTGATCCGTAGTGAAGACTATAGCCTGATCTATAGTCAAGATTAATGACTGGTCTATAGTCAACGCTATAGACTGATTTATAGTCAAAACTATAGACTGATCTATAGTCAAGACTATAGACTGATCTATAGTCAACGCTATAGACTGATCTATAGTCAACGCTATAGACTGATCTATAATCAAAACTATAGACTGATCTATAGTCAACGCTGCAGACTGATATATAGTCAACGCTATAGACTGATATATAGCCAAGACTATAGACTGATCTATAGTCAACGCTGTAGACTGATCTTATAGTCAACGCTGTAGACTGATCTATCATCAACGCTATAGACTGATATATAGTCAAGACTATAGACTGATCTATAGTCAACGCTGTAGACTGATCTATAGTCAACGCTCTAGACAGATCTATAATCAAAACTATAGACTAATCTATAGTCAAGACTATAGCGTGGTCTATATTTTATATGTAGCTAAAACTATAGAACGATTATAAACTGATCTATAGTCAAGACAATAGACTGATCTATAGTCAAGAATATAGACAGATCCATAGTCAAGATTATAGACTGATCCATAGTCAAGACTATTGACTGGTTAATAGTCAAGAATATAGACTGATCTATAGTCAAGACTATAGACTGATCTACATTAAAGTCTTTAGACTGATTATAGTCAAGACTATAGACTGATATATAGTCAAGACTATAGACTGATCTATAGTCAAGACTATAAACTGATCTATAGTCAAGACTATAAACTGATCTTTAGTCAAGACTATAGACTAATCTATAGTCAAGACTATAGACTAATCTTTAGTCAAGACTATAGACTGATCTATAGTCAAGACTATAGACTAATCTATAGTCAAGACTATAGACTAATCTTTAGTCAAGACTATAGACTGATCTATAGTCGAGACTATAGACTGATCTATAGTCGAGACTATAGACTGATCTAAAGGCGAGACTATAGACTGATCTATAGTCAACTCTATAGACTAATATATAGTCAAGACTATAGACTACACTATAGTCAATACTATAGATTAGTCTGAACTATAGTCAAGAGTATATACTATATTGAAGTCAAATGTCAATAGTATTTTTAAAATGTTTATTTGTTGAAAGTTAGCATGTTTTAAATACCAATTCAAATCAATTTTGTTAATTTTAAAACAATTATTGAAAATGTTTATTTTAAATTATTAAAAAATAAATGAGAGTTTTCAGTAAATTAGTTTTGTATGTCAATTTCACTTAAACATTTCTTGGCTTGCTGTCCACTTTTTTGTGCGTGATTTTATATTTTATAAAATCACGCAAAAAGAAAACCAACAAAATTAATCATCGAAAGCAGAGGTCAGCAATCAAAGACAACAGGGGAACAAACGAAACAAAAAATAACTAATTCTAAAGAAAAGTTTTGAAATTTACTTTCTATTAGAACGTATTAGGTTTAATATTTATGGATTTTTTTCCTCTTTAAGCCCACCACTGATTTATTAAAACACAATTTACAAACAGCATTATTAATATTCTGTAGAATAACTAGAGGGAGAATGCAAGGTTTCTTTAATTTTGTCAAAAATTTTTGTGTAAATTTTAAAAATTCGCACACATTTTTTTTAGCCAAAAAAAAGCATTAAGCAAAGAGAAAGATATTAAAGTAAAAGATCAGAAAATGCCCAAAAAAAGAAAATAAATTAATTAAAAACTTGTGATTTACTTTTAGCCTAACTGTGTTTAAGATATTTTCTCTTAATGTCTGTGTTTATAATTTATGTCTTAATTTATAATATTTTGTCATTGTTTTATTACAGTTAGAATTTCTATTTCTTAATATTTATTCCTCTAGAAAAGTTATTTATTCCTAAGTTTAGGGGGGATATTGTTTTGCAAATTATTTTTTTATTGATTTTAATAAAAGAAAACAAAAGTATTTTTTTTTTTTTGTTTTTAACAAATTGGCACCACATTCAAGTTTTTCTTAAGTCTTTAGAATTTTTTTGTATGAATTATTAAATTTATTTAAACTTTTGTGCTTTTTTTTGTATTAATAAAAGTAATCGTTTTTGGTAGCTTTTAGTGCTTCTAAAGAATTAATATGTTTGTGATAATTATCATATTTAATTGTGCCGTTTATTAGTTTAAATTAACTGTTAATGTTAGAGAGTTTTGTTCTGAAATGGTTTTTATAGCTTTATTTAGGTATTTTAGAATTGTTCTTTTATAAATTTACATAATTTCTTTTTATTTAAACAATTTTATAGGCTGTTTACACTTAATTGTAGAATTTTTAACTTTTTGAAATAAAATTTTGTTTTAAAATGTTCAAAAGAAGAAAATTGCTAAAACTTGTTGTGAGAAATAGTTTGTCCTGTCATGCAATTGCTTGCAATTCATAACAGTTTCTATTACATATGTGAAAATAAAGTATGCTGCTTAAGTCTTTTGTTTGCTCTTAACTTGTTTACAAAAAAACTCAACACTTTTAAACCATTTTTACTTCACTACTAAATACATTGATGATTTAAAATTGTAATTATTACATGAAATGTAATTTTATCTTTTTACCATAAAAAGCACGTGCTTGAGAAACACACACATACAGTTTTTTTCTTTCAAATTAATGAAGTAGAAAAACACACAAACATATCTGTTAATAATAGTTAAAATAAATAAAATGTAACAACAAAAGTAATAATGTGAATAAAATTTAACATAAAATAAATCATATTTTAACAAAAGAAATGAAAACACTTAAAAACTCGCAAATACTACAACACGTCTAAACAAAAGGGTCATAAAGTTTCATTTAACCTGCATTGTGTTTGTAATATTATCTAATATTTTTGTATATATTTAACTACAACTATTTAAAAACTATTGTTTATAAATGTTTTGAAAAAAATAATAGCTACACACCTACTAAAGAAAGTTTTGGAATAAGAAAGAAAAACATGTTCGGAATTAAAAACCTCTATCAATGGAATAAATATCAGATATAAATGCAAATCATTTTTAACTTAAAGCCCTCATCAGTCTAGATTACAATAGATAGGTAAATCTATAGTCTTGCTCAAAGATCAGTGTAATTTCAGACTATGATCACTTCTATAGTCTTCATTACAACTTATTCTTTAAGCTTGTCTATAGGTCAAGTCTTGTCTATATATCAATTTATAGTCTTGACTATAGGTTAGTATTTAGATAAATCTTTAACTTTTAACAAAGATTAGTGTATATTCTTAACTATGATCAATCTATAGTTTTTACTATAGATCAATATATTGTTTCACTTTTCATAATTCTATTGTCTTGAATTTTGATCAATCTATAGCTTTGACTATTGATTTGACTACTATTGAAAATCTATAGATGGTCTTGAATATAGTATTATTGTATAGTATTGACTAGAGCAGTCTATAGTCTTGAGTGATGATCAGTTAACGAGTCTATACATTTGACTATAGTCTTGAGTATAGATCAGTATATAGTCTTGACAATAGATCAGTCTGTAGTCTTGACTATAGATCAGTCTATAGTCTTGACTATTGATCAGTCTATTGTCTTGACTATAGATCAGGCTATAGTCTTGACTATAGATCAGTCCATAATCTTGACTATAGATCAGTCCAAAGACTTGACTATAGATCAGTCTATAGTCTTGACTATATTTCAGTCTATAGTCTTGACTATATTTCAGTCTATAGTCTTGACTGTAGATCAGTCTATAGTCTTGACTATAGATCAGTCTATAGTCTTGACTATAGATCAGTCTATAGTCTTGACTATAGATCAGTCTATAGTCTTGACTATAGATCAGTCTATAGTCTTGGCTATAGATCAGTCTATAGTATTGACTATAGATCAGTCTATATTCTTGACTATAGATCAGTCTATAGTCTCGACTATAGATCAGTCTATAGTCTCGACTATAGATCAGTCTATATTCTCTACTATAGATCAGTCTATAGTCTCGACTATAGATCAGTCTATAGTCTCGACTATAGATCAGTCTATAGTCTCGACTATAGATCAGTCTATAGTCTCGACTATAGATCAGTCTATATTCTTGACTATAGATCAGTCTATATTCTTGACTATAGATAGTTTATAGTCTTGACTATAGATCAGTCCGTAATCTTGACTATAGATCAGTCTATAGTCTGACTATAGATCAGTCAGTAGTCTTGACTATCGATTTGTCTAAAAGCCTTGACTAGGTCGGTATATAGTCTTGACTATTTATCAGTCCAAACTATATATACAAAAACTCTTCACAGTTGCCAGAAACCACATAATTTTTTTCTCAAAATAAATACAATAAATAACCGTTGAAATAATTAATGTTTATTTTCACAATTTCTTTAATAAACAAAAGACATTTAAACAAATAAATATTTAAGACACCATAAGCTAACTAACAACTAGGTAACTGTGTCGTGCTTAAAATAACAAAATTTAAAATTTCTTAGAAAATTAAATAAATTTAAATGGTTTACATACCATTTTCATTCAAAATATAAACAATACAATTAAAAAATTTCAATAATTTCTTTAAAAATTGGCTAAAAATCCTTTAATTGTTTTTAAAACTGCATTTAATTAATTTAAATTTTTTCAATTATTTCTTGCACTTTAATTCGAAAAAAACGCTTTCACATGCACTTTTTTTCAAATATATATTTTTTTAATTTTATAAAAACCAAAGACACAAAACAACTTTTGTTTATTTTCTCCTTTTTTGGACTTTTTCTTAATTTTTTAATATTTTTTTTTTTGTTAATACGATCTGAACCACTCTTTTTGGCGTTTATTTTAAGACTAAATTCACTTGACAGCTTCTTTTAAACTTGTTAAATCAGTTGAAACCATATTTACATTAACCATACATGAAAATATTTCTACTACTTTTAAGCCAAGTTTTGTATTTATCTTCAACAAACCAACAACAATAATATATAATTGTTAAACTCTTTTTTCACTCTCTATGTGTAGTTTTTGGTGTCTACGTGAGATGCGATAGTTGTTGTTTTCAACGATAGCATTTCGCTCTTTTTATTGTTTTATTGTCTGGGGGCTTTTTTTGATATTTTCTTTTGTGCTGCATAACAAACACCATGTGCTGCTCCCATCGACAAAGACTTTCTTTCTCCTCAATGTCACAAAATAAATGTAGTCAATGTTTCCATTGTAACTACATGCGATATTGTTTTTGCTATTCACTTGATTTGGGTCAGTTGGGGAGAAATTCATACATATTTAAATGGTCTAGTATGGTCCATAAACTAGCCTAGAGTCTACTCTAGTCCAGTCTAGTCTAAAGTTTAGTTTATTGCTTAGTCAACCTATATAGTCCACTAAACCATTCTTTAATCTGTAGTACAACTTATTATATAGTGTATACTTGACTATATTATAGTCTAGTTTATAGCCTACACTATAGACGAGTCTATAATCAAGTCTAGTCTGTAGTCTAGACTATAGTCTAGTCTATAGTCTAATCTATAGTCTAGTCTATAGTCTGCTCTATAGTCTGGTCTATAGTCTAGTCTATAGTCTAATCTATAGTCTAGTCTATAGTCTAGTCTATAGTCTAATCTATAGTCTAGTCTATAGTCTAGTCTATAGTCTAATCTATAGTCTA